>NW_016908508.1:98489-155867 GCF_001483705.2 Eufriesea mexicana | reverse complement strand
GGGGGGGGGGCAGCTATTGCGGGTTCCGCACGTTTGGTTGAGCCACATTACGCTCGGTTAGGTCGGGTTAGGCTTAGTTTGGTTAGGGCAGCATCAACTTTTTTCTTCGCACTGCTATTCGGTGGACTTCTCGGATATACTGTCATCTAGTATGTACTTCTTGGCTCTAGGGAGGGCAGCAATTGCGGTTTCGGCACGTTGGGTTGAGCCACGTTACACTCGGCTAGGTCGGGTTAGGCTAAGCTTGGCAAGTATAGCTTCAACTTTTTTGCTGTACATTGCTAGTCGGTGGATTTCTTCGCTATACCTTGCTCTAGTATGCCCTGCACGGCTCTGAGGATTGTAGCAATATCGGTCTCGGCACTTTATTTTGAGCTATGCCACGTTTGCTTTTGCTCTGTTCGTTTGGATTAGGTTTGGTTAGCTTTGACTGTTCTGATATACAATGCCATTCTACAGATTTCTGCGTTGTACTCTCCACTAATGTATTTTGCTTGGCTCCATGGACGCCAGCAATAGTGCTCGCTGCACGTTAGGTTGAGCAATGTTACGGTTGGTTTTGTTACCATCGCCTAGGTTAGGAGTGGATAGCTTCGACTTTGGTGCTATACTCTGCAGTAAGGTAGATTCCTGCGCCCTGCAGAGCTCTAATATCTTCAGCTTGGCTCTGGGAAGGCCAGCAATTGTGGTCTCGACACGTTACGTTCAGTCAGGTTACGTTCGGTTATGTTGGGTTAGGCAAAATTTGGTTAGGATAGCTTTAACTTTTTTGCTACACAACGCTAGTCGGTGGACTTCAGGGCTCTACTGTGCTCTAGTAGGTACTTCTTGGCTCTGGAGAGGGCAGCAATAACGGCCTCGGTGCGTTAGATTGAGATAGGCTATATTTGGATATGCCCTGATGGTATGGGTTATCCTCAAGTAGCTTTGACTTTTCTGATATACACTGCGATTCTATGGATTTCCGCGTTCCACTCGCCACCAGTGTGCTCTGCATTGCTCTGTGGAGGCCAGCAATATTGGTCCTGGCACGTTAAGTTGTATTAGGCTACGCTTGCTTATGTTAGGATAGGTCAGGTTAGGGGAGGATTGCTTTGACTTTAGTGCTATAGTCCGCTGTTATGTGGATTTCTGTGCCTCACAGTGCTCTGTCATGTTCATCTTGTCTCTGGGAAAGACAGCAATAGTGGTCTCGGCACGTTAAACTCAGTCAGGTTACGTTCGGTTAGGTAGGGTTAGGCTATGTTTGGTCAGGATAGCATCAACTTTTGTGATGTACACTGCAATTCGGTGCTTATATGCGCTGTACAGTGCTCTAGTTGGTTCTGCTTGGCACAGCGGAGGGCAGCAATATCGCTCTCGCCACGCTAGGCTGAGTTAGGCTATGTATTTTTATGTTCTGCTGACTTGGGTTAGGTTCGGGTAGCTTTGACCTTTCTGATATACACTGCGATTCTGTGGATTTCTGCTGTCTAATCTCCACTAATGTGTTGTGCTTGGCTCTGTGGAGGCCAGCAATATAGATCCCGTCACGTTAGGTTTTATTAGGTTACGTTTGGCTATGTTACGATTGATTAGGTTTGGAGAGAGTAGCAACGACATTAATGATATAGTCTGCTATACAGTGGACTTCGAGCTCTACAGTGCAGTAATATTTTCAGCGTGGGTCTACTAAGGGCAGAAATAGTGAACTCAGCACCTTATTTTGTGTCAGGTTACCTTCGGTTGGGTTGGGATACGCTGTGCTTGGATAGGATAGCTTTAACTCTTGTGCTGCACTCTCCGCTTCGGTGGATTTCTGCGCTCTACAGTACTCTAGCATGACCTGCTTGACTCTGGGGTGGGCAGAAATAGCGGACTTGGCACGTTAGGTTCAATAGGTTACCTTCGGTTGGGTTGGGATACGCTGTGCTTGGATAGGATAGCTTTAACTCTTGTGCTGAACTCTCCGCTTCGGTGGATTTCTGCGCTCTACAGTACTCTAGCATGACCTGTTTGACTCTGGGGTGGGCAGAAATAGCGGACTTGGCACGTTAGGTTCAATTATGCTATGTTTGGTTTTGTTCTGTTGGTTTGGGTTAGGTACGGGTGGCTATGACTTTTTTGATATACACTGCGATTCTCTGGATTCCTGCGTTCTGCTCTCCACTTACATGTCCTGCTTGGCTCCGGGGAGGACAGCAATAGCGGTCGCGGCACGATGGCTTGAGCTATGTTGCGCTTCGCTACGCTACGGCGGAGACAAGCAGAGTGTGATAGCGCCCAATAAGGCGTAGGAGTCCTTAGAATTGTAGTGCGTAGCACAAATGTCATAACTACCCCAGCCTAACCCAAAATAACCTAACAGAAGCGAACGTAATCTAACTAAACCTAACGTGCGGGAGCCACTATAGCCGGCATCGCTGGAGCCAAGCAGAGCGCATTATAGCGCAGTAGAGAACAGAAATCAACCGAACAGCAGTATATATGAAAAAAGTCAAAGCTCTTCTCTCCTAGCCTGACCAAACGTAACATATCCAAACGTAACATAACCCAGCCAAACGTGCCAAGACCACTATCGCTGGCCTCCGCAGACCCAAGCAGACAACATTAGAACGCAGTAGAGCACAGAAATCCACACTACAGTGGTGTTTGAGATAAAAGTCAAAGCCATCCTGGCCTAACCTAACCTAACCAAACCATACTTATCCTAACCTAACCTAGCCACACCTAACATTACTCGAGGAAAGGTGAAACGACGGCTATTGCTGGCCTGCCCAGAATCAAGCAGATGCTAGTAGGACCATGCACGGTACTGACGTGAACAGAATATCAGTGTAAAGCACAAAAGTCAAAGCCATCCCAACCATACTTCGCCAAACCTAAGCAAACAAAACGTAACCTAGCACAACCAAACGTGCTATCGCCACTACTACTGGCCCCTCCACAGGAAAGCAGATGCCAGTACAGTAATGCAGAGAGCAGGTATCGTCCGAATAAGAGTGTATAGCACAAAAGTCAATGCTAGCCTAACCAAACCTAACATAACCTGGACAAGTCAAATGTAAACCAACTCTAACTAACGCACAGAAACCACTATCGCTGGCCATCACAGATCCAAGCAGAACCTATCAGGGCACAGTAGAGCGCAGGAACCAACTGTATAGCACTGTACAGCACGAAAGCCGAAGCTACACTAACCGACTACCCAACCAAGTCTAACCTAACCATACGCAGTCCAACTGAGCCTAACGTGCCGAGACCACAGTTTCTGGCATCTCCATGGCCAAGCAGGGCATATAATTGCACAACAGAGCGCAGGAGTCTGCGGTATGCGGTGTAAGCCGCGAAAGTCGAAGCTATCCTATCCTAACCAGGCCAAACCTAACGCAACCAAACGTATCATGACGCAGCCTAATGTTCCAAGACCACTACTGAAACCCTCACCAGAACCAAGTAGAACATATTAGAGGGAAGTAGAGCGCAGAAACCAATAGAATCGCAGTGCATAGCACAATAGTCGAAGCTACCCTATCCTAGCATAGCCATACGTAACATAACCGAACGCAGCTTAACTCAGCCTAACGTGACGACAGCACAATTGCTTGCATCCCTAGAGCACAGCAGAATATGTAGAAGGACAGTAGATTTCTGAAAGCCTCAAAATTGGTGTGTCTATCTTATCCTAACCTAACCAATCATAACATAAGCACCCGAAACGTAACGGAACCTAACGTGCTGCGAAAGCCACTGTCGGCCTCGCGAGAGCTAAGCGGATTATAGCAGAGCTATGTAGGACGCTGGAATCGTATGAGCAGCAGTGTATTGCAAGAAAGTAGGAGATATCCTCACATAAACGGGCCTAATACTGCCTAATCTAACGTATCAAATCACAACCTAACGCATATAGCCCACAATTGCTGGCCTCCCCATCGCCAGGCACGGTATATTAGAGGTGAGTAGAGAGCAGAGGTCAACAGAATGGCAGTGCATTGCACGAAAGTCAATGATATCCCAACCTAACCCATACAAACCTAACCTAACCAAGCGTAACATAACACAACCTACCCCGCCGCGGCCACCATTTCAAGCTTTCCAAGATCAAACTGGGAACATTAGACCACAGTGGAGCGCAGAAATCAACTGAATAGCAGCGTATGGAACAAGAGTCAAAGCTATCCTGACCTAACCTAACCAAACGTAACATAGCCGAGAGCGGATCTACAAAACCTAACGTGACGAAAGCACTATTTCTGGCCTCCCCAGCGCCAATCTGAGCGTATTAGAGCACAGTGGGGCCCAGCAGTCCAACGAGCAGCTGTGTAAGCCACAAGAGTCAAAGCTATGCTACCCTAACCTAACAAAGCAAAACATAAGCAGATGTAACGAAACACAAATTGATGTGCCACGACCGCTATTTCTGGCCACACTAGAGCTAAGCAGAGTATAGCAGGGAAATATAGAACGCTGAAATAGTCCGAATAGCAGTATATAGCACGAAAGTGAAGGCCATCCTAACCAAACGTATCCTACCTAATGCGAACGTGCCACTATCACCATTCCTGGCCTCCCCAGAGACAAGCAGATGCTAGTACAGCAATGCAGAGCGCAGATATCGACCGAATAGCAGTGTATGGGACAAGAGGCAATGCTATTGCCTCTCCAGACAATACAACATGCCTCTCCAGAGCCAAGCAGGACATACCAGAGAAGAATAGAGTGCAGAGGTCCACCGAATGGCAGTGTACAGCTCAAAAGTTAAAGCTATCCTGACCAAGCTCAGCCTGAACCAACATAAACAAGCGTAACATGACCCATCGTAACGAGGCGAGACCACTATTGCCGACCTTGCCAGAGCCAAGTTGAAAATAATACAGCACTGCAGTGCGCAGAAATCCACCTAATAGCAGATTATAGCACTAAAGTGAAAGCTATCCTCTCCTATGATAACCAACCGTATCATAACGGAACGTAACATTACTCAACCTAAGGTGCCGCGACCGCTATTTCTGGCCTCCCCAGAGTCAAGCGGAACAAACTAGTGGAGAGTGGAGGGCAGATGTCCATATAATCGCTGTGTATATCGCAAAAGTCAAAGCTACGCAAATCTAACACTAGCCAACAGGACAGAACAAAGTATAGCATATGTCAACCTAACGTGCCGTGACCGCTATTGCTGCCCTCCACAGAGCCAAGCAGGACATACTAGGGCACAGTAGATCGCAGAAATCCACCGAATAGCAGCGTAAAGCGCAGAAGTTGGAGCTATCCTGACCAAACATTGCGTAACCCAACATAACCGAACGTAACCTGACACATCATAACGCGCCGGGAACACTATTGCCGGCTTTCACGGCTCTAGCTGAAGATACTAAAGCACAGTAGGGAGCAGATGTCCACCTAGTAGCAGACTATAGCACTAAAGTCAAAGCTATCCTTTCCTGACCTAACCATCCGTAACATAACCAAACGTAACACAACCCAAACTAACGCGCCTATACCGCAATTGCTGCCCCCCCCCCATAGCAAAGCAGATCACCTTAGAGCGCAGTAGAGCGCACAGAACCACCGGATAGCAGTGTATAGCACAAAAGTCATAGCTATCCCGTCCTAACCTAACCAATCTAACCTAACGAAACGTAACCTAACTCGACCAAGATTGCCGCTACCACTATTGCTGGACTCCAAGTGGCCATGCAGAACATATGAGAGGAGAGTAGGGCGCAGGAAGCCATAGAATCGCAGTGTATAGCAGATGAATCAAAGGTACACAAGCCATACAAATGCTGACATAAACTAACCAAACGTAACCAAACTCAACCTGACGTGCCGCGGCCACTATTTCTGGCCTCCCAAGAGCCAGGTATAGCAGAGCGATGTAGAGCGCTGAAACCCACCAAATAGCTGCGTTTAGAACAAAAGTCGATGGTATCATAACCCAACCCGACCTAGCCAACCCTAACCAAACTTAGAATAGCTTAGAATATTGCGGGCCTCTCCAGAGACAAGCAGAATATACTAGAGTTATGTAGGACGCAGAAATCCGTCATATTGCATAGTTCAGCACATAGGTCGGCTATATCAAATACTAACCTAACGTAACCAAGCACAGCCAAACGTAGATTTAATGAGCCTGACGTGCCGCGAACACTATTGCTGGCCTTCCCATAGTCGAGCAGAGTATAGCAGAGCGCGGAGGCCCACCGTCTAAGAGTGTACACCACGAAAGCAAGATCTATCCAGACAAAACCAGAGCAAGCACAACCTAACCAAACGTAGCCTAACTCTACCTAACTTGATGGCAACACTGCCACTTGCCTCACCAGTGGCGAGGAGAGTATGGTACATCAATCTAGAGCGTAGAAATCCTCCGGATAGCAGTCTGTCGAACAAAAGTCAACTGCATCGTATCCCAACCTATCCAAGCGAAATATTGACGAACGTAACATAACTTAGTCTAACGTGCAGAAACCACCGATGCTGGCCTCCCCTGAGACAAGCAGTATATACTGGAGCCCAGTAGGGCGCAGAAAGACACCAAATGGCAGCGTCCAGCGCAAAAGACGAAGAAATCATATCATAACATCTCCTAGCCGAAACTAACCATACGTAGACTAACCGAACCTAACGTGCCGGGTCCACAATTGTTGGCCTCGGCACTGCCATGTACAACATAATAGAGGAGACGAGTCCTCCGAAATCCATAGGATCGCAGGGTATAGCTGGAAAGTAAAAGCAACCCTAACCTGACCCAAACAAACATAACACAGCCAAACGTAGCCTAGCTCAAACTAACGTGCCGAGACCACTGCTCCTGGCCACACCAGAGCCGAAGAGGGCATAGTTGCACAAAGTAGAGCGTAGAAGTCCACCGATCTGTAGTGTACATCACAAAAGACAAAGATATCCTAACCTAAACTGACCTAACCTGACCTAACGAAGCTGAGAATAACTAATCCTAACGTGGCGGAACCTGCATTGCTGGACTCTCCAGAGACAAGCAGAGCATATTAGAGGACAGTACAGTGCAGAAATCTTCGACAAGCAGTATATTACGCAAAAGACAATGCCATCGTTACCAAACTTAGCCTATCATAACTTGACCGAACGTGACATATCTCAACCTGTCGTACCACGACCGATCTCGCTGTCCTGCCCGGTGTCGAATTGAGTATACTACAGCAACGTAGAGCGCAGAAATCCACCGAATAGCCGTGTATAGCACAAAAGTTAAAGCTATCCTATCCTAACCTAGCCAAGCGTAATATAACCGAACGCAACCTAACCCAGACTTACGTGCCGAGAACAATACCGCTGGCCTCCACAGAGCCAAGCGGAAAATATTGGAGCACAGTAAAGCGCAGAAATCCCCTGGACAGCAGTTAACACGACGAAAGACGAAGCTACCCCAGCATAACCAGAACCAGCATACCCTAACCAAACGTAACCTAACAAAACCCGACTTGCCGAGGCAACTATTACTGACCTCCACATTGTCGAACAGGGTATTGTAGAGCAGGGTACGGTGTTGATAACGACGGAATAGCAGTGTATAGCGCAAAAGACAAACGTACCCTCTCCTAACCTAACGAATCGAAACGTTACCAAACGTAGCCTAGCAAAGGCTATCGCGCCACGACCACTACAGCTGACCTCCCCATATTCGAGCAGAGTATAGTAGAGCACAGTAGAGTGCAGAATGTCACCAAATAGCAACGTATATCGCAAATGTCGAAGACACCATGACCTGACCAGACAGAGCCTAACCTTGCCAAACGTAGAATAACTGAACCTAACGGGCAGAGGCCTCTATTTCTGGCATTCCCAGAGGCAAGCAGGACATGTTAGAGCATAGCAGTGCGCATGAATCAACCGAACTGCAGTATATGCCACAAAAGTCAAAGCTAGCATAGCCTATCCTAGCCAAACATAACATAATCTGACGTAACGTAACGCAAACTGTCGCGTACCAACGCTGCTTCTGGCCTCACGACAGCCATGAAGATTATAGCAGAGCAATGTAGAGCGCTGATATCGTCCGAATAGCAGCGCATGGCGCCAAAGTCGTGGCCACTCTTACCAAACATAGCCAAACCTATCCTAGACACACGGAAAGTAACTCAACTCAACGTGCCGAGAGCACTATTCCTGGCGTCCACAGAGGAAAGCAGAGTCTGATAGCGAAAAGAAGAGCGCAGCAGTCCATGGAATAGCAGTGTGTAGCAAAAAGTTCGAAGCTACCCTAACCTAACACAACGTAACCGAACCTAACCAAACGTAATGTAACTCACCCTAACGCGCCGCGACCACTACTGCTGGCCGCCACGGGGCCAAGCAGATTGGAGTAGAGCACAACAGAGGGCAGAAATCTACCGAATTGCAGTGTACAGCACAAAAGTTAGATCTATCCTAACCAAACTTAGCCTAGCCCAACCTAACTGGACGTAACCTGGCCGAGCATTACGTGCCGAGACCGATATTGTTGGCATTGCCAGAGCCAAGATGAAAATATTAGAGCATAG
The DNA here is from genome assembly GCF_001483705.2 of Eufriesea mexicana. Lineage (NCBI taxonomy): Eukaryota > Metazoa > Arthropoda > Insecta > Hymenoptera > Apidae > Eufriesea > Eufriesea mexicana. The sequence goes on along the minus strand of NW_016908508.1, from coordinate 147,366 downwards.
TAGGGCGCGGAAGTCCACCTAATAGCACACTATAGCACTAAAGGCATGGCTATCCTCTCCTAACCTGCGGAATCGTAACATAACCGAACGTATCCTTACTTACACTGACGGGCCGCGAGCACTATTTCTGGTCTTTCCAGAGCCAAGCTGAATATATTAGAGCACTGGAGGGTGCAGAGATCCGCCTACTAGTAGGCGGCAGCACTGAACACAAAGTTATCCCCTCCTGACCTAACCAAACGTAACATGACCAAACCTAACCTAACTCAACCTAACGTGCCGACACCACTAATGCTGCCCTCTGCAGAGTCAAGCGGAACACGCTAGTGTAGACTAGAACGGAGAAAACCATATAATCGCAGCGTACATTAGAAAAGTCAAAGCGACCCTGGCCTAACCCAAACCAACAGACCATAACCAAACTTAGCCTGACAGATCCTAACGTGCCGAGACCACAATCGCTGGCGTTTCCAGGCCGAAGCTGAAAACACTAGAGCGCTATAGGGCGCAGGATTCCACCTAATAGCAGACTATCGCACTAAAGGCATAGCTATCCTCTCCAGACCTAGGGATCCGTAACGTAACCGAACCTATCCTAACATACACCGACGTGCAGCGACCACTATTTCTGGCCTCTCCAGAGCCAAGCAGGACATACTAGAGCGCAGTGGAGCGCAGATTTCCCCGGGACAGCAGTGTAGAACACAAACTTAAAACTACCCTTACCTAACTTTCCCTAAGCCAACATAACCGAACGTAACATGACGCAACCTAACGTGCCGAGACCGCTATTGCTGCCATTCCTAGAGCCAAGCAGGGCATACCACATCACAGTAGAGCGCAGAACTCCACCGAAAAGCTGCGTACAGCGCAAAAGTAAAAGCCATCCTGACCAAACATTGCCTAACCCAACCTAACCGAAGGTAATCTGAATCAACATAACGTGCCGAGGTCACTGTTGTTGGCCTTCCCATAGCCGAGCTGAAAATGTCAAAGCGCTGTAGGGAGCAGAAATCCACCTAATGGCAGACCATAGCACTAAAGTCAAAGCCATCTTCTCCTGACGTAGCCAACCGTAACAAAGGCAAACGTAACGTAACTCGAATTTACGTGCCGAGACCGATATTCCTGCAATCCCCAGAGCCGAGCAGGACGCACCAGATCACAGTAGAGCGCAGAAATCGACCGAGCAGCAGTGTGCAGCACAAAAGTTTACGCTATCCTGACCAAACCAAGCCTGACCCAGCCTAACCGAACGGAACCTGACTCATCATGACGTGCCGAGGCCACTACAGCTGGATTTGCTAGAGCCAAGCTGAAAATATTAAAGCACTGTAGGTGGCAGAGGTCCATCAAATAGCAGACCATAGCACTAAAGTCAGAGCCAACCTCTCCTAATCAAGCCATCCCTAACGTAACCAAACGTAACCCAAGTCAGCCTAACCTGCCGCCAACGCTATTGCTGGCCTCCGCAGAGTTAAGCGGAAAACGATAGCGGAGAGTAGAGCGCAGAAATCTATCTAGTCGCTGTGAACATCAGAAAAGCCAAAGCTAGCCAAGCCTATCCCAAACAAGTAGAACATAACCGTACATAGCATAACTCAGCCTAGAATGCCGGGACCGCTAATGCTGCCCTCCCCAGGGCGAAGCAGGACATACTAGAGCCCAGCGGAGTTCAGAAATCATCCGTATAGCAGTGTACAGCACATATGTTAAACCTATACTTACTAAACAGAGCCTAACCCAACCTAACCGAACGAAACTTGACTCAGATAACGTGCCGAGATCGCCATTGCTAGCCTTCCCATGACCACGCCGAAAATATTCGAGCACTTTATTTAACAGAAATCGACCTAATAGCAGGCTACAGCACTAATGTCAAAGCTGCATCTGCTGACCTAATCAAAAGTTATATAACCATACGTAGCTTAACTCAACCTAAGGTGCCGCGACCACCGTCGCTGGCCTCCACAGGGACAAAGAGAACGCTTTAGTGGAGAGTAGGACGCAGAAGTCCATGGAATCGCTGTATACATCAGAAGAGTCAAAGCTACGCAAACATGTACCAAACCAAAAGGACATAACCAAACATAGCCTAACTCGAGCTTATGTGCCGAGACCGCTATAGCTGCCCTCCCCGGAGCCAAGCAGGACATGCTAGAGCACAGCAGGTTCAGTAATCGGCCGAAAATCAGTGCACAGCACAGAAGTTAAAGCTGTCCTAACCTAGCTTAGCCTAACGCAACCTAACCGAACTTTACTTGACTCAACACAAATTGCCGAGTCCACCGTTGCTGGCCTTCCCAGAGACAAGCTTAAAGTATCAGAGTACTCTCCGGCGCAGCGATCCATTTAATAGCAGGCAATGGCACTATAGTCAAAGCTATACTCTCGTAACCAAACCAAACGTAACATAACCAAACGTAACCTAACTCAAACCAACGTGACGCGACCACAATTGCTGGCGTCCCCAGAGCCAAACGGAACACATTGTTGGAGAATGGAACGCAGAAACGCATAGAATCGCAGTGTATATCAGAAAAGTCAAAGCCACCCATACTTAATCCAATCCGACGGAACATAGTCAAACATAGCCTAACTCAAACTAGCATGTCAATACCACTATTGCAGCCCCCCCCACCGCCCCGGGGCCAAGGAGGGCTTACTAGAGGAAAGCAGAGCGCTGAAAACCGCCAAATAACAGTGTACAGCACAGAACGTGAAGCTATCCAGACCAAACTTAGGCTAACCCACCATAAACGAATGTAACCTGACTCAACCTAACGTGCCGCGACCACTGGGGCTGGCCTCCCGAGAGCCAAGCAGAACACATTTGCGGATAGTAGAACGCAGAATTCCATAGAATCGCAGTGTACATCCGAAAACACAAAGCTACCCAAACCTAACCCAACTCAACAGAACAAAACCAAACATAGCCTATCTCAACCACGCGTGCCGAGACCGCTGTTTCTGAGCTCTTCAGAGCCAAGCAGGACAAACAAGAGCTCAGCGGAGTGCACAAATCCACCGTACAGCCGTGTACAGCACAAATTTGAGCAAGTATTGACCAAACTTGGCCTAACCGCACCAAGCCGAACTTAATTTGAACAACAGAACCTGCCGTGACCACCATTGCTGGCCTACCCAGGGCCAAGCTGAAGAAATTATAGCTCTGTAGGGCGCAGTAATCCACCTTATATCAGACCGTGGTACTAAAGACAATGCTACCCACTTCTAACCTAACCGTTCGTGGCATAACCGAAAGTAATCTAACACAACCTATCGTTCCGCGACCACTATTGCTAGCCACCCAAGAGCCAAGAAGAAAACATGAGTGGAGAACAAAACGAAGAAATCCATAGATTCGCCGTGTATCCCGGAAAAGTCAAAGCGTCCCGAACCCAACCCAAACCAACAGAACACACTCAAAAACAGCCTAACTCAACCTAACCTGCCAAGGCAGCCGTTGCTGCCCCCCCCCCCATAGCCAAGGAGGACATAGTAGAGCGCAACAGAGCGCAGAAACCCAACAAATGACAGCATACGTCACAAAAGTTAAAGCTGGCCTATCCAAACTTAGCCTAACCCAACATAACCGGACGTAACCTGACTTAACATAACGTGCCGAGGCAACTATTGCTGGCCTCGCCAGTGCCAAGCAAAAAATATGAGAGCACGTTTGGGCGCAGGAATCCACCTAATGTCAGACTATAGCACTAAAGTCAATGCTATCCTCTCCTAGCAGAACCGATTTTAACATAACCTAACGTAACCTGACAGCCTAACGTGCCGCGACCACAATTCCTGGCCTCCCCAGAACCAATCAGAACACATTAGTGGAGAGTAGGGCGCAGAAATCTATAGGACCGCAGTGTATATCGGAGAAGTCGAAGCTACCCATACCTAACAAAGAAGAACATAACATAACCAAACATAGCCTAACTCAACTTAATATGCCGAGACCGCCATTGCTACTCTCCCAAGAGCCAAGCAGGGCATACCAGAGCGTAGTGGAGAGCAGAAATCACCACCGGAGCCGAACAGGACATTCTAGAGTACAGCAGAGTGCAGTAATCTGCCGAATAGCAGTGTACAGCACAGAAGTTAAAACTGTCCTAACTTAACTTAGCCCAACCAAGCCTAACCGAACTTTATCTGACCCAACACATCGTGCTGCGACCACTGCTGCTGGCCTTCCCGGAGACAAGCTGAAAACATTAGAGCACTGTAGGGCGTAGATATCCACCTAATACCCGACTATGGCTCTAAAGTCGAAGCTACCCTCTCTGCACCCAACGAATCCTAACGTAACCAAACGTAACTTAACTCAACCAAACGTGACGCAACCACAATTGCTGGACTCCCCAGAGCCAAGCGGAACACATTATTGGAGAATGGAACAAAGAAATCAACAGGACCGCTGTGTATATCAGAAAAGTCAAAGCTGCCCAAGCCTAACAAAGACAAACAGAACATCAGCAAACATAGCCTTGCTCAAACTAATGCTCCGAGACAGTTATAGCTGCTCTGCCCGGAGCCAAGCAGGACATACTAGAGCATAGTGGAGATTAGAAATCCACCGAACAGCAGTGCACAGTGCAAACGTTAAAGATATTCTTACCAAACATAGCCTAACCCAATCTAACCGAACCTAGCCTGGCCCTACCTAACATGCCGAGGACACGGTTTCTGGTCTTCCCAGAAACAAGCTGATCATATTTGAGCACTATACGGCGCACGAATCCACCTAATAGCAAACCATATCTCTAAAGTCAAAGCCATCCTCTCCTAAACTAACCAATCATGATATAACCTAACGTAACATGACTCAACCTAACGTGCAGCGACCACAATTGCTGGCCTCCTCAGAGCCAAGAAGGACACGTTGTTGCAGAGTAGAACGCATAAATCCATTGAATCGCAGAGTATATCGGTAAAGTCAAAGCTACATAAACCTAACTCAAGCAAACAAAGCACAGCCAAGCATAGCCTAACACAACCTAACGTGCCGAAACCGCTCCTGCTGCCCGCCACAGATAAGTAGGATATACTAGAGCAGAGTAGAGCGCAGAGGTCCACAGAATAGCATTGTAGAGCACAAAAGTTGTAGCTACCCTGGCAAAGCACACCCTATCCCTGCCTAACCGGAAGAAACATGACTCACCCTAACGTGCCGAGATCACTATTGCTGGCCTTTCCAGAGCCAAGCTGAAAATTTTAGAGCACAGTATGGCGCAGAAATCCACCTAATAGCAGACAATAGCACTAATGTCAATGCTATCCTCTCCTATCCAAGCTAACAGTGACATAACCGAACGTAACGTGACTCAAATTAACGTGCCGCGAGCACCTTTGCTGTCATTCCCAGAGCCAATCGGAACACGTTAGTGGAGAGCAGAACTCAGAAATCCATTCAATCGCAGAGTATATCAGAAAAGTCATAGCTACCCATGCATAAACCAAGCCAACAGAACATAACCAAACATGGCCTAACTCAACACAACATGTCGAGAACGCCATTGCTGGCTTCCAATGTGCCAAGCAGGACATACTAGAGGACAGGAGAGCGCCGAAAGCCACCGAGAAGCTGTGTACAGCACAAAAGTTAAAGCCACCCGAACCAAACTTGTCCCAACACAAGCTAAACGAATGTAACCTGGCACAACGTAACTTGCCGATACTTCTATTGCTGGCTTTCGCAGAGAGAAGCTGAAAATATTCGAGCAATGTAGGGCGCCGGAATCCTTCTATTAGCAGGCTACATCTCTATGGTCGATGCTATCCTCTCCTTACCTAACCAATCGTAACATAACGCAACATAACAAAACCAAACCTAACCTGCCACGACCACTATTGCCGGCCTCCGCAGAGCCAAAGAGAACACTTTAGTGGAGAGCAGAATGCATAAACCCATAGAACCGTAGTGTACATCGGAAAAGTCGGAGCTACAATTACCTAGCCCAAACAAACTGGACAGAGCCAAACATATCCTGACACAACCTAACGTGCCGCAAATGCTACCATTCCCGGGTCCAAGTATGAAATACTAGAGCAAAGAGATAAGGCTATCCTAACCAAACTTAGCATAACCCAACCTAACCGAGCTTAACCTGACTCAACATTACTTGCCCTGGCCACTATTGCTGGCCATCACAGAGCAAAGCGGAAAATGTTATGGCACTGTCGGGCGCGGAAGTCCTCCTAATAGCAGGGTATGGCGATAAACTCAGAGCTATCCTCGCCTCACAAAACCAATCGCAACATAACCGAACGTATCCTATCTAAACCCAACCTGCCGCGAGCACTATTTCTGACATCCCCAGAGCCAAGGAGAACACATTTGTGGTGAGTATAACGCAGAAATCCATATAATCGTAGTTCACATCAGAAAAGTCGGAGCTACCCGAGTCCAACACAAAGAAACGGAACATAAACAAACATAGCTTAAAGCAACCTAAAGTGCCGAGGCCACAATTGCTGCTCTCCCCGGAGCCAAGCAGGACATACTAGATGGCTGTAGAGCGCAGAAGTCCAACGAATAGCAGTGTAGAGCACAAAAGCGGAAAATATACTTTTCAAACATGTCCTAACACAACCTAACCGTGAGTGTCCTCAACTCAACGTAAAATGCAGAGACAACTATTGCTGGCCATCCCAGAGCCAAGCAGAATGTGGTAAAGCATAGTAGATCACAGAAACCCACCAAAAAACAATGTATAGCACTAGAGGCAAAGCTAACCTAACCAAATATTACCCAACCTGACCTAACCAATCGTAACATAACTCAACCTAACGCGTCGTGGCCACTGTTGCTCGCATCCCCAGAGACGACAAGAGTATAGTAGAGCAATGTAGAGCGAAGAAATCAACCGAGTAGCAGTGTATAGGACAAAAGTCGAGGAAATCCCTATCTAACCTCGCATAACGTAGCCTAACCAATCTTGGCATAAACCAATGTAACGTGCCGCGACCGGTATTGGTGTCCTTCGTAGGGCCAAGCGAAGCAAGTTAGAGCTCATTAGAACGCAGAGAACCACCGAATAGCATTGAATAGCACAAAAGTCTAGGTAGTCTATTCTAACCAGGCCAAACGTAACATACCCGGACGTAGACAAGGTCATCCTAATACTACGAGACCACCATTCCTGTCCTCTACAGGGACAAGCAAAATGTACTAGAGGACATTATTGTGCAGAAATTCACCGCAATGCAGTGAATGACATAAAGGCCGTAGAAGCCCTAACCTAACATGACATAATCTAGAATAACCAAACACAGCATAACCCAACATGACCTGCCGCGGCCACTGCTCCAGGCCTCCCCAGACACAAGCATGATGTAGTAGAGCAGAGTGGTTCGCAGAAGTCAACCTGAAAAGAGTGTATGCCGTGAAAGTCAACGGAATCCTAAGCATACTTATCCCAACCTAACATAACCAAACATGGTCTAACACAAAGTAACGTGCCGCGACCACTATTGCTCGCCTCCCCTGACTCAGGCAGAGTATAGTAGAGCTATTTAGAGCGCAGGAACCCTCCGAATTGCAGTTTACAAGACAAAAGTCAACGAAATCCTAACCGAGCCATCCTAACCTAACATAACGGAACGAAACCTTACGCAACCTAACGTGCCGAGACCACTATCTCTGTCCTGCCCAGAGCCAAGCAGAATACAGTACAGCGCAGCAGATCAGAGAAACTCAAGGGAGACCAGTGCACTGCACAAAAGTCGAAGTAGCTTATCCTAACTTAGCCAAACTTAACATATCCGAACGTAACATAACTCAACCTAACACTACGAGACAACTATTGTTGGCCTCCTAAGAGATAAGCATAGTGTACTAGAGCACAGTAGTTCGCAGAGATACTCCACATTGCAGTGAATAGCACAAAGGACGAAGATGCTGCCGGACTCCACAGAGCCAAGCAGAATACGGTAGAGCGCAGTAGATCACGGGAAGCCGACGTATAATAGTGCACAGCATGAAAGGTGGAGCCATCCTAACGAGACATAAACGAACATAACATAATCAATCGTAGCCTAACCCAACATAACGTGCCGCGACTATTCCTGTCCTCCCAAGGGGCCAAGAAGAATGTAGCATAGCACAGTCGAGTGCAGAAGTCGTCCGAATAGCAGTGTATAACACGAAAGTCAAAGATAACCTGACCGAGCTTGACATAAACTAACCTAACCAAACGTAATATAACCCAAACTAACGTGCCCTGATCACTATCGCTGGAGTCCCCAGAGCCAAGCTGAATATATTAGAACACACTAGGGAGCATAATTCCGCGGATTGCAGTATATAGTAGAAATGTCTGAACAACAATATCCTCACTTCAACAAACGTTACATACCCGAACGTAGCGTAGCTCAACCTAACGTGCCGAAACCACAATAGCTGGCCTCCACAGGGCCAAGCAGAAGATACTAGAGCACAGCATCGCGCAGAAATCCGCCGCATTGCAGTGTATGCCACTAAAGTATAGCATACCCTAGCAGAACTTGGCCTCACCTAACATATCCAAACGTCGTGTAACAACACACAACGTGACGAGACCAGCATTGCTGGCATCCCGGAGTCAAGCAGAGCATATTAGAGCGCATTACAGCGCAGAAATCATCCGAATAGCAGTGAATAGCACAAAAGTCAGAGTAGCCTATCCTAACCTTGCCAAACGTGACATACCCGAACGCAGTCTAACTCAACCTAACATTGCGAGGCCACTATTGCTGGCCTCGACAGAGACAAGCCGAATGTACTACAGCACATTGCAGCGACCAAATCCATCGCATTGCAGTGAATAGCACAAAAGTCGAAGATGTCCTAACCCAACCAGACATACCGTAACACACCGAAGCGTAGCATAGCTCCATGCAACGTGCCGCGATCACAGCACCTGGCCTCCACAGAGCCAAGCAGAATGCAGTAGAGCACAGTCGAACACAGAAATCCACCGAATAGCAGTGTGTATCCGCAAAGTCGTAGCCACCCTAACCAAAATAGCCAAACCTAACCTAACCAATCGTAACATAACTCAACCTAACGTGCCACGGCCACCATTGCTCTCAACCCCGTAGTCGATCAGATTATAATAGTGCAATGTAGAGCGCAGGATTCCACCAAATAGCAGTGTGTAGCGCAAAAGTCTGAGAAATCCTAATTGAATCTTCCTAACCTAACCTAACGAAGCGTAACCTAACTCAACCAAACTTGCCGAGACCACTACTACTGGCCTCGTCACAGCCAAGCAGAAAATATTATACACAGAAGAACGCAGTTATCCGCAGATAGCGGTTGATACAAAAAAGCCAAAGCTATCCTGTCCTAACCTCACCAAACGTAACAGGGCCGAACGTAGCATAGGTCAACCTAACGTGCAAAGGCCACTATTGCCGGCCACGGCGGTGCCAAACAGAACATACTAGAGCATAACAGAGCGCCGAAGTCCTCCGAAGAGCAGAGTATAGCACAAAAGTCGATGCTGTCCAATCCCAATACGTCCAATCATAACAAAAACAAGCGAAACATGACTCAACCTAACGTACCACGACCACTATTGCTGGCCTCGAGCAGAGCTTACTAGAGGAGAGTAGAGCGCAGTGATCCGTAGAGCACTGTAGACCACAGAAATCCACCGAAAAGAAGTGTACAGCGCGAATGTCATAGCCATCCTAACCAAACTCAACCTAACCCAAATTAACAAAATAAACCTAATTCAACCTGGCGTACCATGACCTCTATTGCTTGCCTTCCCAAAGTCGAGCGGAATATAGTAGAGGTATGTAGAGCGCGGACATCCTCAGAATAGCAGTGCATAGCACAAAAGTCTGAACTATCCCATCCTAACCTCACCATACGTAACAAAATTGAACATAGCATAGCTCAACCTGACGTTCCGAGACCATTATCTCTGTCCTCCCAAGAGCCAAGCAGAATACACTAGAGCACACCAGAGCGCAGAAATCCGCGGATACCCGTGTATAGCACAAAAGCCTAAACTACCCTTTCCTAACCTCACCAGACGTAACATATCCAAACGCGGCATAGCTCAATCTAACAAGCCGAGACCACTATTTTTGGCCTCCCCAGATCCAAGTAGAATATACCAGAGCACAGCAGAGCGCAGTAATCTACCGCATTGCAGTGTATAGCGCAGAAGTCAAACATATCCTTACATAACCTGACCATACATATACTACCCAAACATAGTGTATCTAAACACAGCTTGACGAAACCAATATTGTTAGCATTCCCAGATCCAGGCAGAGCACATTAGAGCACATTAGAGCGCAGATATCTACTGCAAGCCAGTGAATGGCGCAGAGGTCAGAGCAGCCAATCCAAACCCTGCCAAATGTAGCAAATCCTAACGAATCCTAGTTCAACCTATCATGACCAGACCACTATTTCTGGCCTCCACAGAGAAAAGCAGAAAATATTAGAGCGCAGTAGAGCGCAGAAATCGGTGGATGGCAGTGTATAGCGCAGATGTCTAACTATCCTATCCGAACCTCACCTAGCATAACCTAACCAAAAAAACCTGACTCAACCTAACGTGCTGCGACCTCCATTGCTCGCCTCCCCATTGTCTCGCTGTGTATAGTTGAGGTATGTTGAGCGCGGACATCTTCCGAATAGCAGTGCATAGCATCAAAGTCTAAAATATCCCATCCTAACCTCACCATACGTAACAAAATTGAACGTAGCATAGCTTAGGATAACGTGCCGAGACCACTATTGCTGGCCTCCACAGAGACAAGCAGAGAATGCTGGAGCAGAGCGGAGCGCATAAATCCACAGCATTGCAGTGTTCAGCGCAAAAGTAAAACATATCCTGCCGTAACTTCGTCTAACCTGACCTGCCTGAACGTAGTGTAGCGAAATATAACGTGACGAGTCCAATACTGCTGGCCTCCCAAAACCAAGCGGAGCACACTGGAGCGCATTAGAGCTCAAAAACGCACCGAATAGCAGTGAACAGCACTAAAGTCGAAGATACCCTAACATAACCAAAGCGAACGTAGCATATCTCAATATGACGTGCGGCGACCACTGCTCCTGGCCTCCAGAGAGACAAGCTGAATGTAGCAGTGGACGGTAGATCACAGAAACACACGACATTGCACTGTAACGCACAAAAATCATAGTAGCATATTCTACCTTATTCAAACGTAACATATCCATTCGTAGCATAACTGAGCCTAACATGGCGAGACCACCATTGCAGGTCTCCACAGAGACAAGCAGAATGTACTTTAGCAGAGTGGTGAGCAAAAATTGGCCGCATTGCAGTGAATAGCACAAAAGCCGTGGATATGCTTGCATAACCTGTCTTAACGTACCCAAACCAAACGTAGCATAGCCCAACATAACGACCCGCCACCACTGTTCCTGGCCTCCACTGGGCCAAGCAGAATGTGGTAGAGGACAGAAGATAACAAATATCCACCCAGTGACAGTGTATGGCACGAGAGTCGAATCTGTCCTAAACAAACTTAGACCAAAATAACATAGCCAAACATAACCTAACTCAAAATATCGTGCCACGACCACTATTGCTTGCCTCCCGAGAGTCGTGCAGAGTATAGTAGAGCAATGTAGAGCGCAGGAATCCACCGAATAACAGTGCATAGCGCAAAAGTCGAGGATATATTAACCTAACCCGGCATAACTTAACCTAACCTAACGTTGCATAACGCAATGCAACGTGCAGCGACCGCTATTGGTGGCCTTCATAGAGCAGAGCAGAGCATATTAGAGCACATTAGAGCACAGAAATCCACCGAAAAGCAGTGTATAGGATATAGGTCATAGTAGAATACCCCAACATAGCCAAAACGAAACATAACCGAACTTAACCCTTCTCAACCTAACAGGACGGGACCACCACTGCTGCCCTCCACAGAGGCAAGCCGAATGTACTAGGGGCAGTTATGCGCAGAAATAAACCACACTGCAGTGAATAGCAAAAAAGTCGGAGATAACCTGGCTTAGCCTCTCCTAACCTAAACTAACCAAACGAAGTATAACCAAACATAACGTGCTGCGGCCACAGCCTCTGCCCTCCCCATAGCCTATCAGATTGCATTAGAGCACGGTAGATCACAGACATACAACGAATAACAGCTTATAGCATGTAAAGTCAAAGCTTTCCTAAGCAAACGTCCCATAACCTACCTTAACTTAACGTAACATAACTCAACGTAACGTGCCACGACCACTACTGCTGGCATACGCAGAGGCAAGCAGAGTACACCACAGCACATTGGGGCGCAGAAATCCACCGAATTGCAGTGTATAGCACAGAAGTCAAAGTAGCCTTTCGTAACCTAGCCAAACGTAACACACCCGAACGTAGCCAAACTCAACCTCACACGACGAGACCGCTATTGCTGGCCTCGACAGAGACAAGCGGAATGTAGCAGAGCGCACTAGAGGGCAGAAATCCACCGAATATCAGTGTAAGCCACAAGAGTCAAAGTAGCCTATCCTAACGTAGACAAACGTGACATACTCAAACGTTACCCAGCTCAATCTAACATGACGAGACCACGATTTCTGTCCTCCACCGAGACTAGCAGAAGGTACTAGAGCACAGTAGATCACAGAAATACACCGAATAACAGTGTATAGCACGATAGTCTATGCTACCGTAACCAAATATAGCCTAACCTGAACTAACCAATCATAACATAACACAACCTAGCGTGTCACGGTCGCTATTGCTCGCCTCCCCAGAGTCGGGCGGAGTATAGTAGAGCAATGCAGAGGGCGGAGAAACTCGGAATAGATGTGCATAGCACAAATGTCGAAGAAACACCAACGAAACCTTCCTAACCTCACCGAACGAAGCGTAACGCAACTCAAACTAACGAGCCGAGACAACTACTAAAGGCCGCCCCAGAGACAAGTAGAACATACTAGAGCGCAACACAGCGCAGAAATCCACCGCATTGCTGTGTATATCACAAAAGTTAAAAAGGACATGACCTAACCTGACCTTACCTAACCTGTCCAAACGTAGTGTAACTAAACATGACGTGACGAAACCAACTTTGCACGCCTCCCCAGAGCCAAGCAGAGACAATTAGAGCAGGTTAGAGCGCAGACATCCACCGAATAGCAGTGCATAGCACAAGAGTCTATGTAGCCTGTCCTAACCTGACCTAACGGAACCTAACCCAACCTAACTCATACAAGCATGTCGAGACCACTATTACTGACCTCCAGAGAAACAAGCAGAATGTACTAGAGCAGAGTAGAACGCAGAAATCTACCGCATTGCAGTGAGCAGCTCAAAGGCCGTAGACATCGAAGCAAAATCTGGCCTAACCTGACCTAACCTATGGCAGCAAATCCCAACTTAGCGCACAGCGGCCGCTGCTCCTGGCCTCCCCGGGGTCAAGCAGAATGTAGTAGAGCACAGTGGATCAGAGGAATACACCGTGTAACAGTGTATAGCACAAAGTCAATGCTATCCTAGCAATACTGAACCTCACCTAACTCAGCCGAACGCAACCTACCTAAACCTAACGTGACGCGACCACTATTGCTCGCCACCGCAGAATCGAGCAGAGTATACTATTGCAATGTAGAGCGCAGAAACCCTCCGAATAGCGGTGCATGTTGCAGAAGTCGAAGACATCCAAACCTAAGCTGGCCTAACTTACCATAACCAAACGTAGCATAACTGAACATAAAGCTGCGGCCACAGCTGTTGGCATCGCCAGAGGCAAGCAGAACATAGTAGAGCAACCTAGAGGCCAAAAATCCACCGAATAGCAGCGTATAGCACAAAAGTCACAAAGTCAAAGCCAAGCCTTCGCAACCTACCCTAACGAAACGTAACATAACGCAACCTAACGTGCCGTGACCACTATTACTGGCCACCCCAGAGACAAGCAGAAAATATTAGACCGTGGGAGAGAGCAGGACTCGGAGTGCAGCAGTTCATAGCACAGGTACGTGTCTACCCTATCCTAACCTCACCAAACGTAAAGTAACCAAACGTGGCATAGCTCAACCTAACGTCCCGCTACCACTATCTCTGGCCTCCCCAGAGCCAAGCAGAATATTGTAGAGCACAGTGGAGCGCAGAAATCCACCGCATAGCAATGCAATGCCCAAAAGTGGAAGGTAAGGTAACCTAACCTGACACGACTTAGCCGACGCGCACGTAGTGTAACTCAGAATAACATGATGACGCAAATATTGCTGGGTCCTCCAGAACAAAGCAAAACGTATTAGAGGCCACTGCAGGCCCCCCAGAGCCATGCAATATATACTAGAGCAGAGTAGAGCACCGATATCAGACGCATTGCAGTGTATATCACAAAAGCCAAAAATATTTTAACCAAACGTGACATAACCTAACATAACCGAACGTAGTATAACATAGCATATGGTGTCGCGACCTCTAGTTACAGCCTCCGTGAAGCCAAACAGAGCGTATTAGAGCACATTAGAGGGCAGGAATCCAACGAATAGCGGTGTATAGCACAAAAGGCGAAGTAGCCTATCGTATAATTTCCAATCCTATCACTAAGAAACGTAACATAGCTGAACCTAACGCACCACGGCCACTATTGCTAGCCACCCCAGAGTCGAGCATAACATACTAGAAGGCAGTAGAGCGCAGAAATCCATAGATTCGCAGCGTACAGCACAAAAGACATATCTATCCAGACCTAACCCAAACCAACATAACATCACCAAACGTAGCCTACACCAACGTAACTTGCCGCGGCCACTATTGGTGGCATCTCCAGTTCTAAGCATAATACGGTAGAGCACAGTACGTCGCAGAAGTACTCCGAAGAGCAGCGTACAGCACGAACGTCTATGTTAACCTTACCGAGCTTAATCTGACCTAATCCAACGAAACAAAGCCTAACTCAACCTAAAATGACGAGACAACTATTGCTGGCTTCCACAGAGACAAGCAGAATGAAATAGGGCACAGTAGATCGCATAAATCCACCGCAATGCAGCGAATAGCACAAGATCCGATTATATCTTAACCTAACCTGAACTAATCTAACATAACCAAACGCAGCATAACCCAACATGACGTGCCACGAACAATGCTCCTGGCCTCCCTGAAGCAAAGCAGAATGTAGTAGAGCACAGTGTATCACAGAAATCCACCTTACAACAGTGTATAGCACGAAAGAAAAAGGTACCCTAACATAACCTTACCAAAACTAACCAAACGCATCCTAACACAAACTGACATGAAATGACCACTATTTTTCGCCGCCTCAGAGTAAAGCTGAGTATAGCAGGGCACTGTAGAACGCAGAATACATCGGATAGCAGTTTATGGCACAAAAGACCAAGAAATCCTAACCAAGCACTCCTAACCTAACCTAACGAAACGTAACTCTACTAAAACTAACGTGCCGAGACCAACATCACTGGCCACCTCAGAGTCAAGCAGAGGCTATTAGAGCATATTGAAGCGAAGTGGTCCGTTTAATGGCAGTGAATAGCGCAAAAGTCAATGTAGCCAATCCCAACCTAGCCTAGTGTAACGTAACCGAACGCAGCTTAACTCAACCTAACGTGACGAGACCACTATCGCTGTCCTCCACAAAGATAAGCAGGAAGAACTAGAGCACAGCAGAACGCCGAAATCCACCGCATAACAGTGTATAGAGCGAAAGTCAAAGCTAACCTAGCCAAACGTATTCTAACCTAACCAGACCAAACGTAACCTAGCTCAACCTGACGTGCCGCGAACACTATTGTTCGCCTCCCGAGATATGTGCTGAGTAGAGTAGAGTAGGGCACTGTAGAGCGAAGGAATTCACTGAACAGCAGATTATAGTACATAAGTCGAATGTATACTAATGTGACCTGGCCTAACCTAACCTAACAAAGCGGAGCATAGATCAACGCAACGTGCCGCGACCACTGCTCCTGGCCTCCCCAGAGCAAAGCAGATTGTAGTAGAGCACAGTAGATCACAGAAATCCGCCGGAAAGCAGTGAAAGGCACGAAAGTCAAAGTAGCATATCCTAACATATCGAAACGTGACATATCCAAACGTAGACTAACTCAACGTAACATTACGAGACCACTATTGCAGGCCTCCACAGAGAAAAGCTTAATGTACTAGAGCACCGCAGAGCGCAGGAATCCACGGTACTGCAATGTATAGCACAAAAACCGTATACATCCTGATCTAACCATCCGAACCCAGCCCAACAAAACGTAACCTAACCCAAACTTACGTGCCGAGGCTACCGTTACTGGCCACCCAAGTGCCAAGCGGAGCATATCGGAGCACACCAGAGCGCAGAAGCCACGGACTAGCAGTGAATAGCACGAAAGTCAAAGTAGCCTGTCCAAACCTAGCCAAACGTAGCATACCCAAAGGTAACCTAACGTAACCTAACATGGCGAGACCGCTATTCATGGTTCGCACAGGTACAAGTAGAATGTACTAGAGCACAGTAGTGCGCAGAAATCCACCGCATTGCAGTGAACAGCACAATAGCCGCAGATGTCCTAACCTAACCTGACCTGACCCAACCTAACGGAACGTAGCGTAACTCATCACAAGTGGTCGTGACCACTGATGCTTGCGCCCCCAAAGAAAAGCCGAATATATTGGACCTCAGTAGATCTCACGAATCCACCACATAGTTGTGTATAGTACGAAGGTCGTAGCTATTCTAGCTAAACTTGACCTAACCTAACCAAACCAAACGTATCCTAACCCAGACCAGCGTGCCACGACCACCACTGCTCGCCTCCCCAGAGCCGAGAGGAGTGTAGTAGAGCAATCTCGATCGCGAAAATGCACCGAATAGCAGTGTAAAGAACAAAAGACTGGGATATCGTATCATATCCCAGCCAAACGTACCACGAACCTACGTAACATTGCACAAACCAGCACTCCGGGACCAATATTGCTGGACTTTGCAAAGTTAAGTGGGGGATATTGGGATAAGGTATAGGGCTGAAATCAGCGGATGGCAGTATCTAGCACAAAAGTCCAAACTGTACAAACCTTACCACACAGAGCGTAACATAGCCAAACGCAGCATAACTCAACCTAACGCGCCTAGACCACTATTGTTGGTATGCCAGTGTCAGGCGGAATATACTTGAGCACAGTAGAGTGCAGAGACCTAACGCATTGCCGTGTTTATCACAAAGATCAAAGATACCCAATCCCAACATGACCTATCCCAGCAGCGTAGGCATTTTATAGCAATGTATAGCGCGGAAGGCGGGGCTATCCTATCCTAACCTTACCAAACATAACGCAAACATATGAAATCTATATGAACCTAACGCGCCAAGATCACTATCTCTAGCCACCACACGGCCAAGCGGGATATACTTGAGCAGAGTAGAGCGCAGACATCCGCCGCATTGCAGTGCAAAGCACAAGAGTGAAGGATAAACCAACCCAACCTGACCTCTCCAACCCCAACCAGAAACAGTGTAACTCGAAGTAACGTTAATAGGCAAATATTGATGGGCTCCACAGAGCCAAATTCTGACCTCTCCAACCCCAACCAGAAATAGTGTAACTCGAAGTAACGTTAATAGGCAAATATTGATGGGCTCCACAGAGCCAAGCAGAACATACTGGAGCACATCAGAGTGCAGAAATCCACCGCATTGCATTGTATATCGCAGAAGCCAAAGATAACCTAATGAATCGCTACCTATCCTAACCTAATCAAACGTAGACTAACTCAACATAACTTGCCGCGACAATTGTTGGCCTCCCCACAGCCTAGCAGATTATAGTAGATCAGGGTAGATCACAGAAATCCACGGAGAAACAGGGAACAGCACGAAAGTCAAAGCTTTCCTGACCACGCATAGCCTAACCTACCTTAGCCGAACGTGACATAACCCAACGTAACGTACCACGACCACTATTTCTCGCTCCGCCTGAGCCAAGTAGAGTATAGTAGAGCAACGTTAAGCGCTGAAATCCACAGAGCAGCAGCGTATAGCACAAAAGTCGACGATGCCGAAGCCAAACCGGGCATAACCTAACCTAACCGAACGTAGCATAACTCGACATAACGTGCGGCGCCCGACACTGCTGGCGTTCGTAGAGACAAGCGGAGCACATTAGAAAACATTAGAAAGCAGATACCCACCGAAGAGCAGTGTACAGCAGAAATGTCAAAGCAGCGTATCCTAACATAGCCAAACGTAACACACCCATCGGAGTCTAACCCAACCTAACACGACGGGACCGCTATTGCTGACCTCCACAGAGACAAGCAGAATTCACCAGAGCACAGTGTAGCGCAGAAGTCCACCGCATTGCAGTGAATAGAACAAAGGCCATAGTACCACAGCATAACCTGACCTAACCAAGCCTAACCGAACGTTGCATATCTCAGCATAACTAAAAGCGGCCACTGCCCCTGTCCTCCCCGTAGACAACCAGAGCGTGGCAGAGCACAGCAGATCACAGAAATGCACAGAATAGCAGTGTATACCACGAAAGTCAAAGCAATCCTTACCAAAAGTAACCTAACCTAACCCAACAAAGCGTAACGTAAATAAATCATACGTTCCGCGACCGCTATTGCTCGCCTCGCAAGAGCTAAGCAGTGTATAGTAGAGCAATGTAGAGCGCAGGTATCCACCGAATAGCAGTGTAAAGCGCAATAGTCAAAGTAGCCTATCCTAACGTATGAAATCATAGCATATGCAAACGAAGCCTAACTAAACCTCTCGTGACCAGACCACTATTGCTGACGTCCATAGGGAAATGCAGAATGTACTAGGGCACAGTAGAGCGCAGAAATCCACCGCATTGCTGTGAATAGCACAAAGGCCGTAGATATCGTAACACAACCTGTCCTAACCTAACCTAACCAAGAGTAGCATAACTCAACGTAACGTGCCGCAACCACTGCTCCTGGCCACCACAGAGCCAAGCAGAATGCAGCACAGCGCAGTAGATCACAGAAACTCAACGAACGGCTGTGCAAAGCCAAAAGTAAAGAAGTATGTCCGAACATAGCCTAAGGTCACACACGCAAACGCAGCACAACCCAACCTATCATGGCCTAGCCACTATTGCAGGCCTCCATAGAGACATGCAGGAGGTACTAGAGTACAGTAGTGTGCAAAAATCAGCCGCATTGCAACGAGCGCAAAGGTCGAAGATACACTAACGTATCCTGGTCGAACATAACCTAAAGGAACGTTGCATAGCTGAGCATAACGTGCCCAGACCACCACTCCTGGCTCCCGCAGCCTCAAGCATACTATAGTAGAGCGGAGTAGAGCGCAGAAATCCACCGATCAACAGTCTTCGCCAAGAAAGTCAAAGCTGTCCAAAACTAACCCAAACAAGCTTTCCATAACCAAACGGAACATGACTAAGCCTAGCGTGCTGGCACCAGAATTTCTGGCCTCTCCAGGGCCAAGCAGATCATACTAGAGCACAGTATGGCGCAGAAGTTCACCGAATAGCAGTATACAACACAAAAGTCTGTGAACGTAACTTAAGCGGACGTAACGTAACACAACCTCTCATGCCACGACCGCTGCTGCTGGCCTCACGAAAGCTAAGCATATTATAGCAGAGCAACGTAGATCGCTGAAATCGTCTGAACATCAGTGTATTGCGCAAAGGTCGAGGCCATCGGAACAAATCGTGGCCAAACCTAGCGTAAACAAGCGTAAGATAACTTAATCTAACGTGCAGAGAGCACTGTCCAGCATTGAAGAGCACTGAAAGAGCACTGAAGAGCGCAGAAGTCCAGTGAATAGCAGTGCGTAGCACAAAAGCCTAAGCTATCCTAGGCAAACACTAAGTAACCTAACTTAACCAAATGTATCGTAACCCAACCTAACATGCCGCGAACACTACTGCTGTCCGCCACGGGGCCAGGCAGATTAGAGTAGAGCAGAGTAGAGGGCACGCATCC
This sequence comes from Eufriesea mexicana, assembly GCF_001483705.2. Lineage (NCBI taxonomy): Eukaryota > Metazoa > Arthropoda > Insecta > Hymenoptera > Apidae > Eufriesea > Eufriesea mexicana. The sequence goes on along the minus strand of NW_016908508.1, from coordinate 127,437 downwards.
ACCGAATAACAATGCATACCTCGAAAGTCTACGCTATCCTAGCCTAACACACGCAAACATAGCCCAACCAAACGTGGCCCAACCCAACCTAACGTGACGAGAGGGATATTAATGTCCACCCCTCTGTTGAGCAGAGTACGGTAGGGCAATGTAGAGCGTTGAGATCCTCCGAAGAGCAGTGTGTAGCACAAACGTCAAGGACTACCTGACCAAGCCTAACCTAACCTAGCCTAACCGTACATAACATAACACGAACTAACCTGCCGCGACCACTACTGCTGACGTCCACAGAGCAAAGCAGGGCATATTAGATCACAGCAGTGCGCAGAAGTCCACCCAATAGCAGTGTACAGCAAAAAGTCAGAGCTCTCGTAGCTTAAGCTAACCAAACATAGCATAGCAAGGCGTAACCTGACTCCACCAAGCCGCCCTACCCAGCTATTGCTGTCCTCCCCAGGTACAAGCAGAGGCTTGTAGAGCAATGCGGAGCGCAGATATCGACCGAACAGCAGTCTAGGGCACAAAAGTGTAAGCTACTATATCCAGACCTATCCTAACCTAGTCAAGACAAACGTAACGTAGCACAACCTAACGTGACGAGACCACTGTTTCTGCCCTCCACAGAGCCAAACAGAAAGTATTAGAGGAGAGTAGAGTGCAGAAATACATAGAGTCGTAGTGCATAGCACAATAGTCGAAGCTACCCTATACTAACATGGCCATACTCAACAGAACCAAAAGTAGCTTAATTCAACTTAACGTGCCGAGATCACTATTGCTTGCCTCCCCAGAGCCAGGCAGAATATGCTAGAGCACTGTAGAGCGCAGTAATTAACCACACTGCAGTGTATATCACAAAAGTGGAAGATATCCTAGCCTATCCTGTTCTAACCTCACGTAACCGAACGCAGCGTAACTCAACATAAGGTGCCGAGGCTACAATTGCTGGCCTCCCGAGAGCCAAGCAGAACATATTAGAGCAGCGTATAGCGCAAAAATCCACCGTAGAACGGTGTATAGCACAGAAGTCAATGCAATCCTATCCTAACTTATCCAAACGTAGCATAACCATACGCAATATATCTGAAACTAACGTGCCGGGAACATTATTACTGTCGTCCCCAGGGCCAACTAGAACGTTCTATAACGCAGTAGAGCCCAGAAATCCGCCAAAAACTGTGTAAACCACGTAAGTCGAGGATAACCAAACCTAACCCAGACTACCATAACCTAACCAAACTTAGACTTACTAAACCTATGGAGCCGAGACCACCATTACTGGCCTCCCCATAGGTGAGCAGAGTATAGTAGAGCACAGTAGAGGGCTGAAATCCATCGAATAGCAGTGTATGGCAAAAAGGCCAATGGTACTCTCGCCTAAGCAAACCTAGCGTAACACAGCCAAACGCACCCTAACTCGGCACAACGTGCCAAGACTACCATTGCTGGCATCCACAGAGCCAAACGGAGCATATTAGAGCGTTGTAGAGCGCAGAAAGTCACCTAAAAGCAGTGCTTAGCACTAAATTGAAGGACATCCTGGCCAAACATGTCCTGACGCAACCTAACCAAACACAACCTAACTCAACCTATCGTGCCACGACCGTCATTGCTGGCATCCCCAGAGTCCAGTAGGGTATAGTAACGCAACGAAGGGCGCAGAAATTCACCGAATAGCAATGTATAGCACAAAAGTCAAAGGTAGCCCCTCCTAACCCATCCAAACGCAACATAACCAAATGTGACATACCTCAACGTATCGTGCCACAACCAGTGTTGCTGGCTACCACAGAGACGAGCAGATTATAGTAGATCACAGCTGTGCGCAGGAATCCACCTAATAGCAGTGTGTACCACGAAAGAATTATGTGACGAAATCTAACCCGTAGCAACGTAGCACAACCAAACGAAGTCTAACTCAACCTAATGTGCCGAGACCACCATTGCTGGCCTCCGAATAGACAGGCAAATCTTATTACTGCACAGTAGAAGGCAGGGACTCACCGAGAAGCAGCGTATAGCACGAAAGGCAGAGAAATCCTTGCCAAAACTAGCCTAACCTACCCTAAGCACACCTAACCTAACTGAACCTATCGTGCCACGAACTCCATTACTGGCCTCCCCAGAGTCGAGTAGAGTATAGTAGAGCAGCGAAGAGCAGAGGAATCGTCCGAATAGCAGTGTACAGCGCAAAAGTCGAATTTGTCCCATCATATTGTAGGATATTATTTGACTTCTCCAGGCTAGAGGTCCCGTTAGCGGCTGGCGGCCAGACGAGCCTGGGGAAATTGGCGCCACGCCATATGTGATAGCCTCGCTCAGCCCCGGTTTTCTCCATTATAAACCGAGGGTAACGCGTCCGTGGGCACCTCTTGGGAAGGGTCCCAGTGTGGTTGACTCTTCGGAGAGCCTAACCTGAAGCAGGAATCCATTTCACCCCAGCGCGTTAAGTGGTGGCAGCTTTGTCCTCCTTCGGGGGAGGCTCTTGCCTTCCAGACGGGCTTAAAAGGGCCCGCTCTGGCAGATAGGCAGCGTTTTGAGATAGTCATTAGAGAGTTGAGGTGGTCCCTGGGAGAGTTGAGGCCGAGAATTGTGATTGCGAGAGTTACACGTTAGTGAGAATCGAATAGAAGATAGAGACTGCAGTGAATTTGAGGATCCCAAGGTACTCTCCAGCGAATAGAGACTGTGTGACTGTACACTGTCCTTACCAAACGCAACATATCCAAACGTAACATAACAAAGCATAACGCCTCTAGACCACTATTGCTGGCCTCCAGATCTCCAAGCCGATCGTATTAGTGGAGAGTGGATCGCAGAAACCAATAGTATGGCAGTGAATAGCTGAAAGGACAAAGATATCAAAACAAAACCTATGCTACCATAACCAAACCAAACGTAACGTAAGTACTCATAACGTGCCACGGCTACTATTTCTGGCCTCCCCAGGGCAAAGCAGGGCATATTAGGGCACTGCAGGGGGCAGGAATTCACACAATAGCTGTGACAGCACGAAAGTCAAAGCTATCCTAACCAAACTTAACCCAACCCGAACTAACCAAACATAACCTGACTCTTCATAATGTGCGACGACCGCTATTTCTGGTGTCCCGAGAGTCGTGGAGAGTATAGTGGAGCATAGTAGAGCGCAGAGATCCACCGAAAAGCAGTGTGTGTCGCAAAAGCCGAAGCTATCCTGTTCCAACCTATCCATGCGTAGCATAAGCGAACGCAACATATCACTGCCCAACGTGCCCAGATCACTACTGCTGGCCTCCCTATAGCCGAGTTGAATATACGAGAGCACAGTAGGGCGCGGAATTCAATCGAATAGCGTTGTATAGCATAAAAGTCAATGCCATTCTATGAAAACGTTACCTAACGTAACCTAACCAAGCGTAACGTAAACCATGCAAACGTGCCACGACCACTATCACCGGCCTTCCTATAGGCAAGCGTAGGATAGCAGAGAAATGCTGATAGCAGTTATCTGCCGAATAGCAGTGTACAGCACAAATGCCTTAGCTATACTAACCAAACCTAACCAAACCTAACCAACACGAACTTAACGTAGCTCAAATTAACTTGCCTCGAACAGAGGTGCTGGCCATCCCAGAAACAAGCAGAGGGCACTAGAGTACAGCAGATCGCAGAAATCCACCGTATAGCAGTGTATAGAACAAAAGTCAAAGATATCGTATCCTAGCGTAACCAAACGTAACGTAACCAAACGTAGCTTATCTCAACCTAACGTGCCGAGACCACTATGGCTGCCCTCCTCAGAGCAAAGTATGATATATTAGTGGATACTGGAGCGCAGAAATCCACAGTATCTCAGTGCATACCACAATACTTCATGCTACCCTAGCCTAACATAACCAAACGTTACATAATCGGACGTAGCCAAACTCAACTTAACGTGCAGAGTCCACTATTGCTTGCATCCCCAGTGCCTAGCAGACCGTACAAGAGCAATGTAGAACGCAGTAATCCACAGCATTGCAGTTTACAGTGCATAAGTCAATGATATCCTAGCCCAACGCAATCAAGCCTAACCTAACCGAACGTAAGATAACACATCCGAACACACCGCAACCACAATTTCTGGACCCCACAGAGCAAAGCAGAGAATATTAGATCGCAGTAGAACACAGAAATTCACTGAATAGCCGTTCGTAGGACAAAAGTCATAGGCGTCTTGACCTAACCTATCCAATCGTAACACAACCAATCGTAACTTAACACAATGTAACGTGCCGCGACCACCATTCCTGGCTTCCCCGGGGATTGGCAGTGTGTGGCAGCGCAAAGTAGAGCGCTGAAGTCCATAGAATGGCAGTGTGTAGGACAGAAGTCATAACTACCCCAACCTAACCCAAAATTGCCTAACATAAGCGAACGTAATCCATCTCAACCTAGCGTGACCAGACCGCTATTGGAGGCCTCCCAACGCCAAGCTTAACATATTAGAAGAGAGTAGGGCGCAGATGATCATAAAATGGCAGCGTATAGCACAAAAGTCAATGATACCCTAACGTAACCCAAACTAACTTAACCGAACCAAACGTAACGTAATAAAACCTAACGCGCGGAAGCCACAATTTCTGGCATCCTCAGAGCAAAGACGAGAAAGTTATACCACAGTAGAGCGCATAAGTACCACCGAAAAGCAGTGTATCCCACAGAAGTCAAATACATCATAACAAAACAACACCTAACCTAATATAACAGAACGTAGAATAACTGAAACTAACCAGACGAGACATCAATTGCTGACCTCCCCAGAGCGAGGCAGAACGTACTAGAGCGCATTAGAGCTCACAATTCCACAGAACAGCAGTGTATGGCACAAAAGTCATAGCCATCGTAGCCAAACACATCCTAACCTAACATAAATTGGCGTAACGAAACAAAACCTATCGCGCCACGACCACAATTACTGACCTCCCCTGAGCAAAGCAGAGCACATTAGAGCACAGTAGGGCGCAGAAATCCACCGAAGAGCAAACTACAGCACTTGAGTCTAAGCAGCCCTATCCTATCGCAACGAAACGTAACATAACCGAACGCAACATAACACAGCTTATCGCGCCACGGCCGTTGTTGCTGGCCTCCTCAGAGGCAAGCAGAGGCTTGTAGAGCAATGCAGAGAGCAGATATCGTCCGAACAGCAGTCTATAGCACAATAGGCATCTCTATCGTGTCCTAGACTATCCAAACGTAATATAATGATACGTAGCGTAACTTAAACTAACGTGCCGATACCACTGTTGCTGGACACCTCAGGGACAAACAGAATATACTGGAGCAGAGTAGAGCGCCGAAATACAGCAAATAGCAGTATATAGCACTCAGACAATGAAACCCTAAACAAACATATCCTAACCCAACTTAACCAATCGCTGAAAAACTGAACCTAACATGCCGAGCCCAATAATGTTGGACTGAGCATCGCCATGCAGAGCATATTAGAGGAGAGTAGAGCGCAGAAATACATGGAATCGCAGTGCACAGCACAATAGTCGAAGTTACCATTTCCTAACGTAGCCATATGTAACATTACCGAACGTAGGGTAACTTAACCTAACGTGCCGAGGAGACATCCCCCCCCCCCCCACCCAGAGCCACGCAGGATATACCAGAGCACAGTAGAGCCCGATAATCGGACGAATAGCAGCAGCGTATAGCACAAAAGTCAATGCTAACCCAGCCAAACGTATCCAAGCCAAAGATAAGCAAACTGAACATAGCTCAACATAACAAACCGCAACCACTTTTCCTAGCACCCCCAGACACAAGCAGAGTGCGACAGCGCTCAGTAAACGCAGAGCTCCATAGGATATCAGTGTGAAGCACAACAGTCAAATAAATCGTCTCCTAACCAGACCAAACACACAGTAGAGCGCAGAAGTCCACCGTATAGCGGTGTATAGCACGAAAGCCAATGCCACCCTAACGAACCATTTCCTTACCTAATCATACAAAACGTAGCCTAACTCAAACAAACGAGCCGCCACCACTATTGTTGTCCTCCAAAGAGCAAAGCAGGACATATTAGAGCACAGTAGAGGCCAGAAATCACCCGAGTCGCAGTGTATACCGCGAAAGCCAAAGCTATCCAAACCTAACCCGAACCAACATAACCCAATCAAACGTTGCATAGCTCGACCTAACGTGCCGCGACCAGTATTGCTTGCGTCCACATAGACAATCAGAGCAATTAGAGCAGAGTGTAGAGCAAAAATCCACCGAGCAGCTGTGTATAGCACACAGCACAAGGCTACCCTATCCTTACCTAACCAAAGGTAACAGAACCAAACGTATCCTAACTGAACGTATAGTGACGAGGCTGCCGTTGCTGGAATCCCCAGAGCTAGGCAGAGTATATTAGAGCAACGTAGAGCGCAGAGATCCAACGAGCAGCAGTGTGTAGCGTAAGAGTCAATGCTATCCCATCCCAAATTGACCAAACGTGACATAACCAAACGTAATCTGGCTCAAACTTACGTGCAGAGACCACTACAGCTGCCCTCCCCAGAGACAAGCAGAACAGACTAGAGCATAGAAGAGCGCAGAAATCCACCGAATTGCAGTGCATAGCACAAAAGTAAATGCTATTCTATCCAAGCCTAGCCTAACCTTACCTAACCAAACGCAACATAACTAAGCCTAACACACCGCGGCAGCTTGTTCTGGCATCCACAGAGCAAAGCAGAGCACATAAGGGTACAGCAGGGAGGAGAAATCCACCGAAAAGCAGTGTGTAGAACAAAAGTTAAAGGTACCCTATCCTAGCCTATCGTAACAGCACCAAGCGTAACCAAGCTCTGCCTAACGTGCCACCACCACTATTGCTGGCCGCCACAGATTCAAGCGGAACACGTTAGTGGAGTGTAGAATGCAGAGATCCTTATAATCGCAGTGTTCGTCAGAAAAGTCAAAGCTACCCAAACCCAACCCAAACCAACGGAACATGACCAAACATAGCCTAACTGAATCTAACGTGCCGGGACCACTATTGCTGGCCCTCCCAGGAACAAGCTGAAGACATTAGATCTCCCTAGGGCGCAGAAGTCTCCCTAATAGCGGATTACGGCCCTAAAATCAATACTACCCCCTTTTAACCTGGCCAAATGTAACATAACTCAAACTAAAGCGACGAGACCGCAGCTGCTTCTCTACCGAGAGCTACGTAGAGCATACTAGAGGATAGAAGAGCGCGGAAACCCACCGAATAGCAGTGTGCAGAACAAGAGTTGAAGCTATCCTGACCAAACTTAGCCTGGCCCTACCCAACCGAAAGCAACGTAACCCAACGTAACGTGCCGAGACCGCTATTGATGGCAATCTCTGAGCCAAGCTGAAAATATCACAGCACCGTATAAGCGCAGAAGGCCACATAATAGCAGGCTATAGCACTAAAGCCAAAGTTATCCTCTGCAATCCTAACCAACCGTAACATAACCAGACGTAACCTAATTCAATCTAACGAGCCGCGACAACACTGCTGGTCTCCCCACATTCAAGAAGGGCACATTAGTGGAGAGTGGAACGCCGAAATCCATGGGATTGCAGCGTATACCAGAAGAGTCAACGCTACCAAAGACTAATCCATACCAACGGAACATAACCAAACATAGCATAACTCAACCTAACGTGCCGAGACTACTATTGCTAACCACCCCAGAGCCAAACAGTACATACTAGAGCACAGAAGAGCGCAGACTTCCACCGAATATCATGGTGCAGCACAAAAGTTTAACCTATCATAACCAAAGTCAGCATTGCCCACCCCAACCGATCGTAAGCTGACATAGCATAACGTGCCTAGACCGCTCAATTTGTCCTTCCCAGATCCGAGCCGCATTTATTGAAGCACAGTAAGGCGCAGAAATCCACCTAATGGCAGACTATAGCAATAAAGTCAAAGATATCCTCTCCTAACATAACCGACCGTAACATAACCGAACGTACCATAACTCAACCCAACATGCCGCGAACACTATTGCTTGCCTCCCTTAGCCAAGCAGAACACTCTAGTGGTCAGTAGGGTACAGAAATCCATAGAATCGCAGTTTATATCAGAAGTGCCAAAGAAACCCACGCCTAACCCAAACCAACAGAACATAACCAAACATAGCCCGTCTCAACCTGAGGTGCCGAGTCCGCTGTTGCTGCCGTCCCCAGAGCCAAGCTGGACCAACCAGAGCACAGCAGAGCGCTGAGATCAACCGAATAGCAGTGTACGGCACAACAGTTAGAGCTATCCTTGCTAAACGTAATCTAACCCAACCTGACCGAAGTAACCTGAGTCAGCGTAACGTGCTGAGATCACTATTGCTGGCCTTCACAGAGACAAGCAGAATATACTAGAGCATAGTAGGGCGCAGTAATCCGGCGCATTAAAGTGTAAAGCAGATAAGTAAATGCCATCCTAACATAACCTGACCTAACCTAACCTAGCCGAACCTAATCAATTCCTACCTAACGTGTCAAGTCAGATATTGCTGGGCTCACCACCTCCAAGCATGGCATATTAGTAGAGAGTAGAGCGCAGAGGTCCATAGAATCGCCGTGTACAGCACGAAAGTCAAAGATATCCTATCCTAACAAAAACAAACCTAACCTATCCAAACGTAACATGACTCAAACAGACGAGCCTCGGCCACATTTTCCGGAATTCCCAGAGCGAAGTAGGGAACGTTATATCACAGCAGAGAGCAGAAATCACCGGATAACAGTGTACAGCGTAAAGGATATAGCAATCCTGTGCTAACATTTCCAAACGTGACCTAACCGAACACAGTGTATGGCACAATAGTCAAAGCTATCCTGACCAAACTTATCCTGACCTAGACAAGCTAAGCGTAACATTACTCAACCTGGCTTGCCGAGGCCACCGTTGCCGGCCTCCAAGAGCCAAGTAGAACATTTCAGAGCACACTACAGAGCAGAAATTCAAAGAATACCAGTGTACAGCACAAAAGTCAAAGCCATCCTAACCAAACCTAACCTTACCTGACCTCCCAAGTCGTTACATACCACAACCTATCGTGCCACGGCCACTATTGCTGGCTTCCCCAGGGTCATGCAGAACATACCAGTGGACAGTAGAGCGCAGAAATGCAATGTAGAGCAGTGTATAGCACAAAAGTCAAAGCTACCCTATACTAACCTGACCAAACGTAACGTAACCATACGTAACATAATTATCCCTAACGCTCCGAGACCTCTATTGCTACCCTCCTCCGTGCCAATCAGGACATACCACAGCACAGTGAAGCGCAGAAGTCCTTCGAACAAATGTCTATATCACGAAAGTCAAAGCAATCCAAACCTAACCCAAGCGAAAGTACCCATGTCAAACGTAGCCTGACTCAACGTAACTTTCCGAGACCGCTATTACTGGCATCCTCAGAATCGAGCAGAGTACAGTAGAGTAATATAGAGTGCAGAAATTCTCCGAATAGCGGTGTATAGCACGAAAGTCGGAGCCCTCCTATACTAACCTAACCAATCGTGACACTACGAAGCGTAGCATAACACATCCTATCGTATCATGACCACTATTGCTGGCTTCCCCAGAGTCGTGCGGGGTATAATAGAGCGCAGTAGAGCGCAGAAAGCAATCAAATAGCAAAGTATCGCACAGAAGTAAAAGACATCCTGACCTAACCAGACAAACCTAACCTAACCAAACGTGATCTGACTCAACCCAAGGTGCAGCGTCCAGCAATGCTAGCCTCTTCAGAGCTAAGTAGATCATAATAGAGGGAACTAGAGTGCAGGAATACACAGAAACGCAGTGCGCAGCACAAAAGTCGAAGCTCCCCTAGCCTAACTTATCGTATCCTAACCAAACCAAGCATAATCTAACGCTACACAACGTGCAGCGACCACTATTGCTGGCCTCCCGAGAGCCGGACAGAGCACAGTAGAGCAATGTAGAGCGCAGGCATCCACCGAATAGCAGTCTATAACACAATAGTCTATGCTATCCTATCCTAACCTAACCAAACGTAGCACAACCACACGCATCGTTACTCAGACTAACGTGCAGAGACCAATACAGTTGGCCTCCCCATAGCTAAGCAGAATATCCCAGAGCACAGTAGAGCGCAGGAGTCCACCGAATAGAAGTGTATTGCACAGAAGCCAAAGCCATCCTATCCAAACCTGACCTAACCTAACAAAGACAAAAATAGAATAACTAACCCTAGGTGGCTCAGACCATTATTGCTGGCCTCCCCACAGCCAAGCAGAACATATTAGAGCACCGCAGAGCGGAGGAATCCACCGAATAGCTGCGTATAGCACAAAAGTCATTGAGAGCAGAGTATAGTAGAGCAACGAAGAGCGCAGAAGATCACCGAATAGCTGTGTAAAGCACAAAACTCAAATCCCTTCTAACCAAACCAAGCCTAACCTAGCACAACAAAACGTTGCCTAACACAACATAATGTTCCGCGGCCGTAATTTCTGCCCCTCCCCCCGCGCCCGAGCAAAATTGGGGATATTAGTGTGCAGTACAGCGGAGATATCCACCGAATAGTAGTGTGTAGCGCAAAAGTCAAAGCTAACGTTCGTAACCTAACCAATCGTAACACTACCATGCGTAACCAAACACAACCTATCGTGCCGCCACCAATATTGCTGACCTCCCAGAGCCAAGGAGAACATATTAGACGAGAGAAGGGCGCAGAAATCCATCGTATCGCAGTGTACTGCGGAAAACTCTGAGATATCCAGATCTAACCCGAACACATATAACCGGTCCCAACTTAGCCAGATGCGACTCAACGTGCCGCGACAACTTTTGCCGGCCTCTCCAGAGTCCAGCAGATTAGAGTAGAGCACAGTGGGGGGCTGGAATCCATCGAATGACATTGTATAGCACGAAAGCCGAAGCTACCCTAACCAAACATAGTCAAGCTTAACCTAACCAAGCGTATAAAAACTCAACCCAACGTGCCACGGGAACCATTGTCCTCATCTCGAGAGCTGAGCAGGGTAGATCAGAGCATTGTAGGGCGCAGATATCCACCGAATTGCAGCGTACAGCGCACAAAGTCATGCTCTCCTTACCTAATCAAACGTAACATGACCAAACGAACCTAACTCAGCCTATCGTTCCTGCAACACTATTGATGACCTCCTCATAGCCAAGCGGAGAATATCACATCACAGTAGAGCGCAGAAATCCACCGGATAGCCGTGTATACCACAAAAGTCATAGTCATCCTAACCAAACCAGGTCAAACATAGCATAACGAAACCTAGAATAGCTAAACCTAACGAGCCGAGACCAGTATTGCTGGCCGTGCCAGAGCTATGTAGAACATATCAGAGAAATGTGGGGCGCAGAAGTCACCAAATAGAAGTGTATAGCACAAATGTCAATGCCATCATAAGCAAACGTTACCAAACATAGCCCAACCAAGCGTAACATACCTGAACGTATCGTGCCACGCCCGCTGATGCTGGTATCCCCAGAATCGATCAGAGCATAGTAGAGCAATGCAGAGCGCAAATGTCCTCCGAATAGCTGTGTATAACACAAAAGTCACAGTTACGCTCTCATAACCTAACCAAAAGTAAGGCAACACAACGCAACTTCTCTATGACTGACGTGCCGAGACTAAAGCTGCGGCCTACCCATGGTGAAGTAGAATACACAAGAGCACAGTAGAGCGCAGGATAGTGTATAGCACCGCATAACAGTGTATAGCACAAAAGTCAGAGGCATCCTGACCAAACATAGCCTAACCTAGCCTAACCACACATAACCTATCCCAACCAAACTTGCCACGACCGCTATTGCCGGCCTCCTCCGATTCAAGCAGATGCGAGTAGAGCAGAGCTGCGCACAGACATCTACCGCATAGCAGTTTATAGCACAAAAGTCTAGGTCCTTGTATCACAACCTAACCAAACGCAACGGAACCAATTGCAACCTAACATAATCTAACGTGCCGAGACCGCTTTTGCTAGCCTACCCAGTGCCAAGCAGAGTATATTAGAAAGGAGTAGGGCACAGAAAGCCAGCAAATAACAGTGCCTTACACAAGAGACAGAGATAACCTTATATAACCTGTCCTAGCCTAAACCAACCAAACGTAGTATAGCTAAACTTATCGAACCGAGCCTTATATTGGTGGCCTCCACAGAGCCAAGCAGAAGATAACAGAGAACACTAGAGAGCAGATCTCCACCAAAAAGCAGTGTATAACGCAGAAGTCAAAGTTACCCTATCCTAACTTAAACAAACGTGACGTAGAAAAACATAACCTAACATAACCTAACGTGCCTACACAACCATTGCTTACCTCCCCAGAGCCAAGAAGAACATAGTAGAGCACAGTAAACCGCAGAAATCAGTCGCATTGCAGTGTCGAGCAGAAAAGTGGAAGATATTCTACCAAACCTGACCTAACATAGCCAAGCCAAACGTAACCGACCACAACATATCGTGCTTAGCCCACTATTGCTGCCATCCACATCGACAATCAGGGCATATTAGAGGAGAGAAGAACGCAGAGATCCATAGAACGGCACTGTATGGTACGAAAGTCGAAGGCATCCCAACCTGACAGAAACAAATCTAACACAAACAAACGAAACCTAACTCAACGTAACGAGCCGCGGCCACTATTTCTGGCATTCCCATAGCAAAGCAGGGAATATTTGGTCACAGTAGGGCGCAGAAATCCACGGAAGAGCAGTGCACAGCGCAAAAGTCAAAGCTACAGTCACATAACATAACCAAACAGCCTATCGTACCATGACCACTAATGCTTGCATCCCAAGGTTCGAGCAGAGTATACCAGAGCACAGTAGAGCGCAGAAGTTCACCGAAAAACAGAGCATTGCATGAAAGTCAAAGCAATCCGAACCTAACCCAAACTAGCATAACCTAACCAAACGTAGCATAACCCATCCTAATGTACCGAGAACGCAATTACTGTCCTCCCCAGAGCCGAGCAGAGAACAGTAGAGCAATGTATAGCGTAGATATCCTCAGAATAGCGGTGTACAGCACAGCAGTTAAAGCTACCCTAACCTACCCTAACCTACCCTAACCAACAGTAACATTAACAAACGTAGCCTAACAAAACCTATCGTGCCCTGACCAATATTTCTTGCTTTCCCAGAGTCGAGCAGTGTATAGTACAGCACATTAGAGCGCAGAAGACCACCAGATAGCAATGTATAGCACAAAAGTCAAAGATTGCCTGACCAAACCAGGCCTAACCTATCCTAACCGAGCGTAAGATAACTAAACCTAACCTGCCGCGACCACTATTGCTGGCTTCCCCAGAGCCAAGCAGAATATGCTACAGCACAGTGGAGCGCGTATATCCGCCGCATTGTGATGTAAAGCAGAAAAGTAAAATATTACTCAAACTTACATGGCCTAACCTAACACAAGCAAACTTAACCTGTCCCAACCTATCGTACTTATCACACTACTGCTACCCTCCACATCGCCAAGCAGGACATATTAGAGAAGAGTAGAACGCAGAGGTCCATAGAATGGCAGTGTATGGTACAAAGTGAAATCTATCCCAACATGTACCGGCAAACCTAACCTAACCTAACGGAACCTAACACAATTTAACGCGCCGCGGTCACTATTTCTGTTCTTCCCAGAGCAAAGCAGGGAATATTAGATCACAGTAGGACGCAGAAATGTACCGATTAGCAATGTATAGCGCAAAAGTCTAAGCCATCATATCCTAACCTAACCAACCGTAACATAACCGAATGCAACATAACTCGGACTAACGTGCCGAGACCAATACTGCTGACCGCCACATAGCGCAGCAGAATATACTACAGCACATTAGAGCGCAGCGATCCACCGAAAGGAAATGTATAGCACAATGGTCAAAGATATCTTAACCAAACTTAACCTAAGCTAGCCTAACCAAAGGTAACCTAACTTAAACTAATGTGCCGTGGGCACCATTGCTGGTCACCCAACAGCCATGCAGAGCATATGAGAGCACAGTAGAGCGCAGAAATTCAACGTATAGCCGTGTATAGCTCAAAAGTCAAAGCTATCCATACCTAACACAAACTACCATAGCCCAACCGAGCGTAGCCTAACTATAACTAACGTGCCGAGACCACTATTACTGGCCTCCCCAGAGTCCAGTATGGTATAGTAGAGTAATGTACAGGGTAGATATCCTCCAGATAGTGGTGTACAACACAAAAATCAAAGCTGCCCTAACATACCCTAACCAATCGTGACATTGCAAAACGCAGCCTAACAAAACCAATCGTGCCTTGACCGCTATTGCTGGCCTCCACAGAGTCGAGCAGAGTATGGTACAGCAGAGTAGGGCACAGAAAGCCACCAGTTAGCAATGTAGAGCACAAATGTCAGAGATGCCCTGACCAATCCAGACCGAACCCAACCTGACCAAACGTAGAATAATTGAACCTATCGTGCCGTGACCACTATTGCTGGCTTCCGCAGAGCCACGGAGGACATACCAGTACGTAGTAGAGCGTAGAAGTCCACCGAATAACGGTGCAAACCACGAAAGTCGAATGTACCCAAACTTAACCCAAGCCAACGTAAGGTAACGAAACGTATCCTAACTTAACCTAGCGGCCCGAGACTACGATTACTGGTCTCCCCAGGGCGGAGCAGATTACTATAGAGCACAGTGGACCGCAGCTATCCGCCGCATTGGAGTGTAAAGCAGAAAGGTAGAAGGTATCGCAACCAAACGTCGCCTAACCTAGCACAACCAAACGTAGCCAATCCCAATCTAACTTTCCTATACCACTATTGCTGGTCTCTCCATCGCCAAGCATGGCATATCAGAGGAGAGTAGGACACACAGGTCCATATGATGGCAGTGTATGGCGCGAGAGAGAAATATATACCTACCTAACCCAACCAACCCCAACCTAACCAAACTTAAGCTGACAGAGCATAACGCACCGCGGCCAATATTTCTGGTATTCGCAGAGCAAAGCAGGGAATATTATATATTATATTGTGCGGTATACAGCACAATAGTCAAAACTATTCTATCCTAGCCTAACCAAACGTAACCTAACCGAAAGCAGCCTAACACAACCTAACGTGCCGGGACCACTATTGCTGTCCTCCCCAAGCCCAAGCAGAGAACATTAGAGCACAGTAGGGCACAGAAATCCACCGTATAGCGGTGTGTGGCACAAAAGTCAGTGCCATCCCATGCAAACTTAACCTAACCTAACCTAACCACACGTAACATGAGCCAACCGAATGTGTGCCAGGACCACCCTTGCTGGTCACCCGACAGACAAGCTGAGGCGAGTAGAGCAGTGCCGTGCGCAGGTACCGACCTAATGGCAGTGTATAGCACAGAAGTCACTGACACCTTAACCAAACCTAACCTACCCTAGCCAGGCCAAACGTAACATGTATCAAACTAACGCGCCGAGGCCACTATTGATGGCCTTCCCGGAGCCAAGCTGAACAAATTGACCGTATAGCAGTGTATAGCACAAAAGTTGAATATATCCGTACCTAACCTGACCCATCGTAACTCAACCAAATCTAGAGTAACCATACCTAAGTATACGAGACCTCTATTTCTGGCCTCTCCAGAGCCGTGCAGATCATATTAGAGCGCAGTAGAGTGCAGAGGTCCACCGAATAGCTGTATGTAACACAAAAGTAAAAGCCATCCTAAACAAACGTAACCTAACCTACCGAAACCAAACGTAAGATAATACAACAATATCGAGCCACGACCGTTATTGCTGGTCTCACCATAGCCTAGCAGAGTACAGCAGAGCATTGAAGAGGGCAGAAAGTCACTGAATAGCAGTGTATAGCAGAAGAGTCAAAGATATCTCATCATAACCTGACCTAACGAATCATAGCCGAACGGACATAACTGAACCTAACGTGCGCACACCACAATTTTTGGCCTCCTCAGAGAAAAGCAGAGCGTATTGGTGCCGCGTAGAGCGCACAATTCCACCGAATAGCAGTCTATAGCACAAAAGTTGAAGCCATCCTATCCAAATCTAACAAATCGCAGAGTAACCGAACGTAACATAACTGAAAGTAATGTGCAGCGATCGCTATTGCTGGCCTCCGCGGATACGAGCAGGGTGCAGTAGAGCGCAGTATATCGCAGAAAGCCACCAAGTAACAATGTATAGCACAAAAGTCGAAGATATCGTAATCTAATCAGACCCAAACTATCCTAACCAAGCGTAGGGTAGTTGAGCCTAACGAGCCGATACATCTATTCCTGGCATCCACAGATCAAAGCAGAGCATATTAGAGGAGAGCAGGGCGCAGAAATCCATAGAATCGCAGTGTACAGCAGAAAAGTCAAAGATATCCAGACCTATCCCAAGCTAAAGTAACCTTACCTAGCATAGCCAAAAACAACGATACCTGCTCCAGCCACTGTCGCTGGACTTCCGAGGCGCTAGCAGAGTTTCGAAGCGCAATATACAGCGTATAAATCCACCGAATAGCCGTATATGGCACAGAAGTCAAATCTATCCTATCCTAACATTTCCAAACGTAATCTAGCCAAACGGAACCTAACTTAAAACAACGTGCCGTGACCACAATCTCTGGCCTCCCCAGAGCCGAGCAGAATATACTGGAGCACAGTAGTGCGCAGAAAGGCTCCAAATAGCAGTGTACATCAAAAAAGTTAAAGGAATCCTAACCTAACCCTACATAACAATACCTAACCAAACTTAGAATAGCTAAGCCTAACACGCCGAGACCTCCATTGCTGGCCGCCCCAGTGTCAGGCAGAACACATTAGAGAAAAGTAGAGCGCAGAAATCACCGAACAGCTGTGTATAACACAAAAGGCAATGCCATCCTAGCCAAACGTTGTCTAACGTCTCTTAACCGAACGTAACCTATTTCATCCTATCGTGCCACGACCGCTATAGCTGGTCCCCCAGTGTTGAGCAGAGTATAGTAGATCAACGAAGGGCGCAGAAAATCACAGAACAGAAGTGTACGGCACGAAAGTCGAAGATATCCTTTCCTAACTTAACCAAACGTAGCATAAGATAACCAAACGTAACCTAACATAACGCAACATAGCTCAGACTAACGTGCCGAGACCAATACTGCTAGCCGCCGCATAGCGAAGCAGAATATACTAGAGCACAGAAGTTCATAGGATATCCGTGTAGGGCCCATATGTCAAAGCTATCCTAACCAAACCCAACCAAACCTGACCTGCCCAAACGTAACCCTTCCCAAGCTAACGCGCCGCGACAAGTATTGATGGCCTCCACACAGCCGAGCAGGGCATAACAGAATAGAATAGAGCGTAAAAATCTATGGAATTGCAGTGTATAGCGGATCGGTCGAAGCTATCCGAACCTAAGAAAAGACAACATAACACAACGAAAGGTATACTATCTCAACCTATCGCGCCGAGGCCACTATTACTGGCTTCCCCAGAGCCAAGCAGAACAAACTGGGGCACAGTAGAGCGAAGTAATTCACAGAGCAGCCGCGTACACCCCGAAAGACAGATCTATCCAAACCTAACCCAAACGGACTTCACGGAACCAAACGGAACTCAACTCGACATGACAGGCCGAGGCCAATACTGCTGGCCTCCCCAGAGTCAAGCAGAATATGCTAGAGCTCAGTAGAGCGCGGAAATCCACCCAATACCAGTGTACAGCACAGAAGGCAAAGCAATCCTATCCTATCCTTACCAAACGCAACATAAGCAGTCGTAACGTTATCCAACCCCCCGTGCCACGACCGCTACTGCTGGCCTCACGAGAGCTAAGCAGAGTATAACAGAGCAACGTAGAACGCTGAAATCGTCCGGATGGTAGCGTACAGCACAAAAGTCAAAGATGTCTC
This sequence comes from Eufriesea mexicana, assembly GCF_001483705.2. Taxonomy (NCBI): domain Eukaryota; kingdom Metazoa; phylum Arthropoda; class Insecta; order Hymenoptera; family Apidae; genus Eufriesea; species Eufriesea mexicana. The sequence goes on along the minus strand of NW_016908508.1, from coordinate 109,562 downwards.
AGCCAAACTTAACCAAATATAACCTAACAAGGCATAACGTAACACAACCTAACGTGCCGAAAGCATGATTCCTAGCGTCCACGAGGAAAGGCAGAAAATATTAGTGGAGAGAAGGACGCAGAAATCCATAGGATCGCATTGTACAGCAGAAAAGTCAAAAATAACCAAATCTAGCCCAGACTAACATAATATAGCCTACCGGTCGAGCTAAGTATAGTAGAGCTATGTAGAGCGCAAGAATGCACCGAATAACAGTGTAAAACACAAAAGTCAAAGCTACCCTAGCATGACATATACAAATGTAATGTAACCAAACGCAACCTAACCCAAGTTAACGTGCCGAGACCACTATCGCTGGCCTCGACAGAGCCACGCGGTATACACTAGAGCACAGTAGAGCGCAGAAGTCCACCAAATAGCATAGCATAGCACAATAGTCAAAGATATCCGTACCTAATCTGACCAATCCTATCCCAACCAAACGTAAAATAACTACACCTAAGGACACGAGACCTCCATCCCTTGACTTCCCAGAGCCCTACAGATCATATTATACCACAGTAGAGTGCAGAGATCCACTGATTAGCAGCGTGCAACACAGAAGTCAGTGCCACCCTTACCAAACCTAACCGAACGCAACCGAAATCACCTAATCAGGTTGGGTCATGTTACGCTTGGCTTTGTTACGCTTGGTTATGTGTGGCCAGGGTAGCTTTGACTTTTCTGCTGTGCACTGCTATTAGATGGAATTCTGCGCCCCACTGTGAAGTAGTTTCCCCTGCTTTGTTCTGGGAATTCCAGAAATAGTGGCCGCGGCGCCTTAGGATGGGATAGGTTACGTTTGGTTTGGTTAGGCTTGTTTGGGTTAGGTTGAAATACCTATGACTTTCTTGATATGCGATGACATTCTATGGACGTCAGCGCTCTGTTCTCCTCTCATATGCCCTGGTTGGCGACGGGGCGGACAGCAACAATTGTCTCGGCACGTTAGGTCCAGGTGGGATACGTTTGGTTAGGTTGTGTCAGCTTCGGTAAGGTTTGTTTGGTAAGGTTTGGATGGCTTCGACTTTTCTGCAGGACACTGGGATTCTTGGGATTTCTGCGCCCGGCACTCATCTCTTATGCTGTGCTTGGCTCTGTGGAGGCCAGCAATACTGGTCGCGGTATGTTGGGTTTAGTTAGATTACGTTTGGCTTTGTTAGGTTACATTGGGTTAGGTTGGGATAGCTCCGACATATGTGCTCAACACTGACATTATATGGACTTATGTGCTCAACTGCGCGCTATCATGTTCTGCTTGTCTCTAGGGAAGCCAGTAATAGCGCTCTCGGCGCTATAGGTTGAAATAGGGTACGTTTGTATCGGTTACGCTTGCTCTGGTTTGGTTTGGATTGCTTCGACTATTCAGCTATACGCAGCGGTTCTATCGATTTCTGCGCTTTACTCTGCTTTATTATGCTCTGCTTGGCACTTTGGAGGGCAGCAATACTGGTCGCTGCAGGTTAGCTTGGGATCGGTTACGTTTGGTTAGGTTAGGTTTGGTTGGGTTTGGTTTGGTTAACCTTGATATGTGTGCTCAACACTAATATTCAATGCACTTCTGTGCTCAACTGCGGTCTATCATGTTCTGCCTGCCTCCAGGGAAGCCAGCAATAGTGTTGGCGGTACGTTAGGTTTAGTTATTCAACGTTTGGTTAGGTCAGGTTAGGTCCGCCTAGGTCATGATATCTTTGACTTTTGTGCTGTACATTGCTATTTGGTGGCTTTGTTCGCTGTACTGTGCTCTACTAAACCCTGCTCGCCTCTGGGGAGGCCAGCAATTGTGGACATGGCACGATAAGTTGCGTTAGGCTACGCTTGGCAATGTTACGGTTGGTCATGTTAGGATAGCGTAGCTTTGACTTTTGTGCTATACACCGCTAAATGAAGCATTACTACGATCCGCGATCCTCGGATGTACTCCGCTCGACCCTGGGGAGGCCATTAATAGCTGTCTGGGCACGTTAGGTTGAGTTAGGCTACGTTTGGTAAGGATACGTTAGCTGAGGTTAGGCATGGATTGCTTCGACTTTTGCGGTATAGACTGCTTTTCGGGGAACATCTGCGCTCTACTGTGCTTTAGTGTGTTCTGCTTGGCTCTGGGGAGGCCAGCAATGGCGGTTTCAGCACACAAGTTTGAATTACGTTACGCGTAGCTTTGCTTGGTTTCGAATATGTTTGGTCAGAGTGGCTTTGACTTTTGTGTTTTTCACTGCTATTCCGTTGACACCTGTACAATGCGTTGCTCTACTAGCATCTGCTTTTCTCTGGGGAGGCCAGTAATCGCGGTCGTGGCAGGTTTGGTTGAGTTATGTTACGTTTGGGTAGGCTTGGTTTCGTTCAGTTTGGTTAGGGTGGCTTCGACTTTTGTGCTATACACTGCTATTCTGTCGACATTCGCGCTCTGCATTGCTGTACTAACATCTGCTTTTCTCTGGGTAGGGCAGCAATGGTGGTCGCGGCACGTACTCTTTGGCGAGGTTACCTTTGATTAGGATAAGTTAAGCTAAGTTTTGTATGGATGGCTCTGACTTCTGTGCTATACACTGCTACTCGGAGGATTTCTGCGCTCTACTGCTCTCTAGTACGCCCTGCTAGGCACTGCGGAGGCCAGCAATAGTGGTCGCCGCACGTTAGGTTGAGTTATGTTACGTTTGGTTCTGTTACGGTTGGTTAGGTTAGTAGAGGATAGCTTTGACTTTAGCGCTATAGTCTGATATAAGGTTCATATCCGCTTCCTACAGTGCTTTAATACTTTCAGCCTGTCTCTGGGAAGGCTAGCAATAGTGGTCTCAGGTCGTTATGCTGGGTAAGGTTACGTTCGGTTAGGTTGGGTTAGGTAATGTTTGGTCAGGTTAGCTTTACCTTTTGTGCAGTACGCTGCTATTCGGTGGATTTCGGCTGTCTACTGTGAGCTAGCATGTCCTGCTTGGCTCTGTGGGGGCAGCAACAGCGATCTCGGCACGTTACGTAGAGTCAGGCTATTTTTGGCTATGTCGTGTTTGCTTAGGTTACGCTTGGGTAGCTTTGACATTTCTGATGTACCCATCGATTATATGGATTTCTGCGATCTACTCTCCAGACACGTGTTCTGCTCGACTCTGGGGAGGCCAGCAATAGTGGTCGCAGGACCTTAGGTTGAGTTAGGTTGCGTTCGGTTATGTTGGCGTTGGTTGAGCTAGGAGAGGATGGCTTTTACTTTAGTGCTATAGCCTGCCACTAGGTGGATATCTGCACCCTAAAGTGCTTTAATATTTACAGCTTGGCTCTGGGAATGCCAGCAATAGTGGTCTCGGTCGTTCTGTGGTGTCAGGTTACGTTCGGTTAGGTTGGGTTAGGCAATGTTTGGACAGTGTGTCTTTATCTTTTGTGCAGTACGCTGCAATGCGGTGGATTTCTGCGATCTACTGTACTCTACTATGTCCTGCTTGCCTCTGTGGAGGGCAGCAAAAGCGGTCTCGGCAGGTTAGGTTGAGATAGGCTATGTTTGGTTTTGTTCAGTTGGTTTGTGTTAGGTTTGGGATGGTTAGACTTTTTGATATGCACTGCGATTCTACGGATTTCTGCCCTCTGCTCTACAGTTTTGTGTTCCGCTTGACCCTGAGGAGGCCTGAAATGGTGGTCGCGGCACGTTAGGTTGTGTTAGGTTACGCCTCGTTATTCAACGATTGGTTGATTCAGGAGAGGATGGCTTGGATCTTAGTGCTAGAGTCTTCTGTTAGCCGGATTTCTGCGCCCTGCAGTGCTCTAATGCTTTCAGCTTAGCCCTGGGAAGGCCAGAAATAGTGGATTCGGCACGTTACGCTTAGTCATGTTACGTCCGGGTAGGTTGTTTCAGGCTATGATTGCACTGGGTAGCTTTAACTTTTCGCTGAACACTGCTATTTTATATTTTTGCGCCCTACTGTGCTGTAGTATGTCCTGCTTGGCTCTGGGATGGGCAGGAATAGCGGCCATGGCACGTTAGATTTAGTTAGACTATGTTTGTATATGTCCTGTTGGTTTGGGTTACGTTTGGGCAGCTGTGACTCTGCTAATATGCACTTCGGTTCTATGAATTTCTGCGTTCTACAATCCACAACCGTTTCCCGTTTGAATCAGGGGCGGCTAGCAATAGCTGTCCGGGCACGTTAGGCTATGTTAGGTAACGCTTGATTATGTTACCGCTGGCTGGGTTAGGAAGGGGTAGCTTTGGCTTTAGTGGTATAGTCTGCTATTAGGTGGATACATGTTCCCCACAGTACTCTAATAGCCTCAGCTCGGCTCTGTGAAGTCCAGCAATGGCGGACACGGCAGGTTATGCTGAATCAGGTGACGTACGATTAGGTTGGGTTTGGCGATGCTTTATTGCGTGTAGCTTCAACTTTCACTCTGTACACTGATATATTGTGGATTCCGGCGCACTACTCTGTTCTAGTATGTCCTTTTCGTCTCTGTGGCGGGCACCAATAGCGGTCTCGGCAGGCTTAGTTGAGTCAGGCTATGTTCGGTTACGAAATGTTGGTATCCCATAGGCTTGGGTAGCTTTGACTTTTCTGATGTACACTGCGATTATATGGATTTCGGCGTCCTGCTCTCCCCTAATGTGTTATGCTTGGCTCTGGTGAGGCCAGAAATAGTGGTCGCGGCACGTTAGGAATGGATACGCTACGTATCGTAATGTTACGGTCGGCAAAGGTTAGTGGTGGATAGCTTTAAATTTAGTGCTATTGTCTGCTATCAGGTGGCGTTCTGCACCCTAGAGTGCTCTAATGCTTTTTGCTTGGCTATGGGATGGCCAGAAATAGTGGTCTCGGCAAGTTTCGTTGAGTCAGGTTACGTTCGTTTAGGATGGTTTAGGATAAGTATGTGCATGATAGTTATAACTTTTGTGCTGAACATTGCTGTTCGGTGGTTTTCTACCCTCTGCTGCGCTCTAGTATGCCCTGCTTGGCTCTGGGAATATCAGCAATGGCCTCTGGACGTTATGTTAAGTCAGGCTACGTTCGACTACGTTGGGTCAGGCTATTTTCGGCAAGGGCAGGTTTAACTTTTTATGCTGAACACAGCTATTCGGTGGATTGCTGCCGGCTACTGTGCTCTACTATGTCCTGCTTGGCTCTGGGGTGGGCAGCAATAGCGTTGTGGGCACGATAGCTTGAGGTAAGCTATGATTGGTTATGCTATGTTGGTATGGGTTAGGCATGGCTGGCTTCGTCTTTTCCGATGTACACTGCAATTCTATTGATTTATGCGTCCTACTCTCCACTAATGTGTTCTGCTGGGTCGTGGGGAGGCCAGTAGTAGCGGTCGCTGTGCGTTATGTTGAGCAAGGTTACGTTTGGTTATGCTACGTTTGGATATGTCTGAGGTGGAGAGCTTTGACTTTTGTGCTATGGTGTGCTATTGGTTGGATTTCTGCGCCCTGCAGTGCTCTAATGCTCTCAGCTTTGCTCTGGGAATGCCAGCAATACTGATTTCGGCACGTTATGTTGAGACAAGTTACGTTCGGTTAGGTTGTGTTAAGCTATGTTTGGTCAGGATAGTCATAACTTTTGTCCTGAACACTCCTATTCGAAGGACTCCTGCGCTCTACTATGCTGTTGTATGGCCTGCGTGTCTCTGAGGAGCGCAGTAAGAGCGGCATAGGCACGTTAGGTTGAGTTAGGCTATGTTTGGCTGTATTCTGTTTGATTTGTTTGGGTTTGGGTATCTTTGGCTCTTCTGATATACACTGCGATTCTATGGATTTCTGCGTTCTTCTCACCACTAACGTGTTCTGTCTGGAACTGGGGAGATCATCAATAGTTGTCGCGTCACGTTAGGTTCAGATTGATTGCGTTTTGTAATGTTGCGGTTGGATGGGTTAGGGGAGGGTAGCCTTGACTTTAGTGCTATAGTTTGCTATCAGGTGTATCTCTGCGCCCTGCTGTGCTCTAATATTTTCAGAGTGGCACCTGGAATGCCAGCAATAGAGGTCTCGGCGCGTTATGTTCAGTCCGGTTACGTTCGGCTAGGTTGGCTTAGGCTAAGTTGGGGTACGATAGCTTTAACTTTTGTGGCGCACAGTACTACTCCCTGGATTTCTGTGCTCTGGTGTGCTCTAGCATGTCAAGCGTGGCTCTAGGGATGGCAGCAATAACTGTCTCGTCCCGTTAGTTTGAGTCATGCTATGTCGAGTTACGTTCCCTTTGTTTCGTTTAGGCATTGGTAGCTTTAACTTTTGTGTTGTACACTGCTAATCGGTGGTTTTCTGCGCTCTGCTGCGCTCTAGTATGTCCTGCTTGGCTGTTGGGACGTCACCAATAGCGGTCTCGCCACGTTAGGCTGAGTCAGGCTAAGCTTGCTTATGTTCCGTTCTTTTAGGTTAGGCTCGGGTTACATTGATTCTTATGACATACACCACGATTCTATGGACCTCTGCGCTCTGCTCTCCGCTCGCGAGTTCTGCTTGGCACCGCAAAGGCTTGCAGTAGTGGCCGCGGCATGTTAGGTTGAGTTAGGTTGCGTTTGGTTATGTTAAGATTTGTTTGGTTAGGGAGCGCAACCTTTGTCTTTAGTGCAATAGCCTGGTATTAGGTGGACTTCTGCGCCCTAGATTGCTCTAGCGCTCGCAGCGTGGCTCTAAAAAGGCCATCTATAGTGGTCTCGGCACGTTGGGTTGTGTTAGGATGCGTTTGGTTATGTTACGTTTGGTTTGGATAGGAGAGAGTAGCATAGACTTTAGTACTACAGCCTGCTATTAGGTGGATTTCTGCGCCGTACGGTGCTCTAATTTTTTCAGCTTTGCTCTGGCCAGGCCAACTGGAGTGTTTTCGGCACGTTATGATGAGTCTGGTTTCGATCGGTTAGGTTGTGTCCGGCAAAGCTTGGTCAGGATAGCTATGACTTTTGTGCTGTACACTACTATTCGGTGGACGTCTGCTCTCTGCTGTGCTCTAGTATGTACTGCTTGTCTCTAGGGAGGGCAGCAATAGCGGTCTCGGAACGATAGTTTGATTTATGCTATGTTTGATCATGTTTTGTTGGTCTGGGATAGGTTTGGGTAGTTTTGTCTTTTCTGTCATACACTGCGGTTATATGGATTTCTGCGTTCTACACTGTACTAATGTGATCTGCTTGGCTCTGGGGTTGCCAGCAGTAGTGGTCGCTGCACGTTAGGTTGAGATAGGTTACATTTCGCGAAGTCACGGTTGGTTACGTTTGGAGAGGATAGCTGTGACTTTATTGCCACAGTCTACTATTAGGTGGATTTCTGCTACCTTCAGCGCTCCAATACCTGCACGTTGGCCCTGGGAAGGCCAGAAATAGTGGCCTCTTCTGGTTGCGTTGGGTCCGGTTACGTTCGGTTTCATTGGGTTAAGCTAAGCATGGCAAGGTTGCCTTCAATTTTTGTGCTGTTCACTGCTATTCGGCGGATTTCTGCGCTCAACAGTACTCTAGTATGTCCTGCCTGGCGCTGGGGAGACCAGCAATTGTCGTCGCGGCACGTTAGGTTGAGTTATGTTAGATTTGGTCATGTTACTGCTAGTTATGTTAGGACGCGGAGCATTGTCTTTAGTGCTGCTGTCTGCTATCAGGTGGACTTCTGCGTCATGCAGTGCTCTAGTATTTTCATCTTGTGTCTGTGAAGGCCGGCAGGAGTGACCTCGGCACGTTATGTTGAGTCAGGTTAGGTTCGGTTAGGCTGGGTTAGGCTATGCTTAGTTAGTAAAGCTTCAACTTTTATGCTGTACGCTGCTATGCGGTGAACATCTGCACTCTATTGTGATGTAGTAAGTCCTGCTTGACCCTGGGAGGGGCAGCAATGGCGGACTTGGCACGATAGTTTGATTTATGCTATGTTCGATTATGCTCTGTTAGTTTGGGATAGGTATGGGTAGCTTTGTCTTTTCTGTCATACACTGCGGTTATATATATTTCTGCCCTCGACTTTCCACTACTGTCTTCCGCTTGACTCTGGGGTAGCCAGAAATAGTGGTCGCGGCACGTTAGTGTAAGCTAAGATAAGTTTGCATATGTTACGATTCTTTAGATTAGGAGTCAATAGCTATGACTTTAGTGCTATTGCCTGCTATCAGGAGGATTTCTGAAACCAACAATGCTCTAATATTTTCGGCTTGGCCCTGGTAACCCCAGCAATATTGGTCTCGGCACACTAAGTTGAGTTATGTTACGTTTGGTTATCTTATGATTGTTTAGGCTTGGAGATGATAGTTTTGACTTTAGTGCCATATTCTGCTACTAGGTGGACCACTGCGCCCCACAGAGCTCTAATATCTTCTGCTTTGCCATGAGAAGGCCAGCAATAGTGGCCTCAGCACGTTATGTTGTGTCAGGTTACGAGCGGTTTTGTTGGGTTAGGCTAAGTTTGGTCAGTATACCTCTGACTGTTTTGTTGTACACTGCCATTCGGTGGATTTCTGGGCTCCAATGTGCTCTAGTATGTCCTGCTTGGCTCTGTGGAGGGCAGCAATAGTGGTCTTGGCACGTTAGGTTAAGTGGGGCAGTTTTTGGCTATGTTCCGTTGGCGTGCGTTAGGTTTGGGTAGCTTTGACTTTTCTGACATATACTGCGATTCTATGAACTTCTGTGTTCTGCTCTCCACGAATGTTTTCTGTATGTCTCTGGGGAGGCCAGCAATACGGATGGCGGCACGTTTGGCTGTGTTACGTTAACCTCGGTTCGGTTCAGGTAGGATATGTTTGGTTAGGATGGCTTTGACGCTTGTGCTATACACTACTATTCGGTGGATTTCTACCCTCTAATGAGCTCTAGTATATCCTGCTTGGCTTCCGGGTGACCAGCAGTAGTGTTCTCGGCAAGTTATGCTGAGACACATTTCGTTTGGTTATGTCGCGTTTGGTCAGGTAAGGTTAGGATGGCTTAGACTTCTGAACTAGGCACTGCTCTTCGGTGGATTTCTGCGATCTATTCTTATCCAATTTGCTCCACTTGACCCTGCGATTGCCGGCACAGGTGGTCTCGTCACGTTAGGTTTAGTTAGGCTACGTTTGGTTACGTCATGCTTGTTTGGGTTAGGTTTGGATATCTTTGGCATTCTTGTTATGAACTGTTATTCGGTGCAATTCAGCGCTCTACTGTGCTCTACAAAACACTGCTCCAATCTAGGGTGACAGCAGCAGTACTCATGTGAGATATCTTTACCTCTTGTGTAATACACAGCTATTCGGTGGCTTTCTGCGCTCTTCATTGCTCTACTGTACTCTGCTAGACTCTGGGGTGACCAGCAATAGTGGCCGTGGCTCGATAGGTTGTGTCATGTTGCGTTGTGTTGGTTTTGGGTTAGGTTACGTTTGGTCAGGATGGCATTGACTTTTGTGTTGCACGCTGCAATTCGGTGGATCTCTGCAATCTACTGTGCCCTAATATGATTTGCAGGGCTCTGTGGAGGCCAGAAATAGAGGTCTTGCATCCTTAGGTATAGTTATTCTACGCTTGGTTTGGTTAGGATAAGTCACGTTAGGTACTGATATCTTTGACTTTGGTGCTGTACACTGCTATTTGGTGGCCTTCTGCTCTCAGCTGTGCTCTAGTATGTACTGCTTGGCTCTGGGGATGGCAGCAATGCCGGTCTCGGCACGTTAGTTAAAGTTATGCTATATTTGGCTGTGTCCTGCTGGTTTGCGTTAGGCTTTGGTCGCTTTGACTTTTCTGATATACATGGCGATTATACGGATTACTGCGCTCTACTCTCCACTAACATGTTCCGCTTGACTCTGACGTGGCCAGCAATAGTGTTCGCGGCACGTTTGGTTAAGTTGGGTTACGTTTGGTTGTGTTACGGTTGGTTAGGTTAGGAGATGGTAGCTACGACTTCAGTGGTATAGACTGTTATCAGATGGATTGCTGCGCCATAGATTGCTCTAATGCCTTCAGCTCGTCTCTGGGGGGCCAGCAATAGTGGCGCCTGCACGTTACATTTTGTCAGGTTACGTACAGATAGGTTGGGTCAGGATAGGTTTCGTCAGGATTGCTTTAACTTTTGAGTTGTACACTGCTATACACTGGGTTTCTGCTCTCTAATGCGATCTAATATTTCCTGCTTTGATCTAGGAGTGCTTGAAATGGTGGTCGCTGCGCGTTAGGTTGAGGTAGGTTACGTTTCGTCAGGTTAGGTTTGTATGAGTTTGTTTAGCATATCTTTGACTTTCGTGCCATACATTACGTTCCATGGACCTCTTCCTCCTACTGACCTCTGGAATGCCTTGTTTGGCGGTGGGGAGGCCAGCAACTGTGGCGTGCGATCGTTAGATTGTGATTGGTTACGCTTGATTATGCTAGGTTTGGTCTGGTTAGGTAAGGGTATCACCTACTTTTTCGCTGTACACAGCTATTCGGACGATTCCAGAGCCCTACATGGCTCTGCCAAACTCTGCTTAGCTCTCGTGAGGCCAGCAGTGACTTTCGTGGCACGTCATCCTGGTTCACGTTACGTCTGCATATGATACGATTGGTTAGGTTAGAATATGGTAGCTTTGACTTTTGAGCTACACACTGCTATTCGGACGATTTGAGTGCTCTCGATTACTCTACTATGCTCTGCTCGACACCTGGGAGACCAGCAATAGCGGTCGTGGTACTATAGGCTTTGCTCGGTTACGTTTGGCTAGGTTAGGTGAGATTACGATTGGTCATGATGGCTTCGACTTTTGTGTTGTACACTGCTATTCGGCGGATTTCTGCGCTCTACTGTGCTCTAATATGTTCCACTGGGCTCTGGGAGGCCAGAAATACGTGCCTCGGCTAGTTAGGTATTGTTACTCTACGTTTGGTTAGGTAAGGTTAGGTTATGTTAAGTTAAGACGTCTTTGACTTTTGTGCTATACACTGTTATTTGGTGGCCTTCTGCGCCATACATAGCTCTACTATACTCTGCTCGACTCTCGGGAGGACAGTAATAGTTGTCTCGACGCGTCAGGTTGGGTTAGCCTAAGTTTGGTTAGGGCATGCCTGTTTGGGTTACGGTAGGGTAGCCTCCACTTTTGTCGTGTAAGCTGTTGTTCGGTGGGTTTGTGCGATCTACTGTGCTCC
>NW_016908508.1:93127-98463 GCF_001483705.2 Eufriesea mexicana | reverse complement strand
AATGGTGGCCTCGGAGCGTTAGTATGGGGTAGACAACGTTTGGCTATGTTACGTTTGGTTAGGTTGGGAGAGGAGAGCTTTTACTTTTGTGCTATACGCGGCTATACAGTGGCTTTCTGCGCTTGGCATTGCTCCACTATACTCTGTTCCACTCTCGGGACCCTAAAAACTGTGGTATGGCGCGTTAGGTTGTGCTAGATTATGTTCCATTAAGTTAGGTTCGGTTATGTTTTTTTAGGGTAGCTTTGACTTTCCTGCTATACGCAGCTATTCGGTGGGTTCCTGCCCTTAACTTTGCTTTGATCTAGTCTGCTAGGCCCTGGGTAGGCCGGACACATTGGTCGCAGCACGTTACGTTTCGCTTGGCTACCTTGGATTAGGTAATGTTAGTTTGGGTTAGGCTTGGATCCCTTTGACTTTTCTGCTGTACGCTGCGATTCTAGGGATTTCTGCGCTCTACTCTCCGCTATTATGGTCTACTAGGCACTGTGGAGGCCAGCAATAGTTGCTGCAGCGCGTCAGGCTGAGTTAGATTACGTTTGGTTAGGATGGATTTGATCAGGTTAGGACGGGATAGCTTTGACTATTGTGCTATAAGCTCTTATTCGGTGGATTTCTGCACCCTATATTGCCCTAATGTGCCCTGCTTTGCTTTGGGGATGATAGCAATAGCGGTCTCGTCACGTTAAATTGAGTTATGTTACGTTCGGTTATGTCGCGATTTGTTAAGTTAGGAAAGGACAGCTTTTACTTTTCAGATATACACTGCCCTTCGCTGGACTCCTGCACTCTACTGTGCACTAATATATTGTGGTTTGCCTTGGGGAGGACAGTAATAGTGGTCTCGGCACTACAGGTTGAGACGGGATACGTTTGGTTAGGTTATGTTAGCCCTGGTTAGGTTTGGATAGCTTCGACTGTCGAAATGTACTCTGAGACTCTATGGACACCTTCGCTCTACTTTCCTCTATCATTCTCTGCTTGCTTCTGGTGAAGCCGGCAATAGTGGTCACGGCGCGTTAGGTTTTGTTCCTCGACGTTTGGTCATGTTGGGTTAGGCCTGGTTAGGTCAGGATATCTTCGTCTCTTGTGCTGCACATTGCTATCTTCTGGTCTTATGCGCTCTGCTCTGCACTACTATACTCTGTCTGATTCTGGCAGACCAGCATTAGTGGTCATGGCTCTGTAGGATGAGTTAGGATACGTTTAGTTATGCTAAGATTGGTTCGGTTACGGTAGGGTAGCTTCGACCTTTGTACTATACCCCGCTATTCGGAAGACTTCCCCGCTCTACGTCGCTCTACTGTACTCTGCACGAGTCCGGGGCTCCAGTAATTGCGTTCTTGTCAGGATAGGACAGCTTTGTCTTTTTATGCTACACACCACTATTCGGTGGATTTCTGCGCTCTACTGTGCTCTAATATGTTCTGCTTGACTCTGTGGAGCCAGCAATAGAGGTCTCTTCCTGTTAGGTCTAGTTATAATACGTTTGCTTAGGTTAGGTTGTCCCTGGTTTTGTTAGGATGACTTTGACTTTTGTGCTATACACTGCTATTCGGTGCATTTCTGCGCTCCACTGTCATCTAATATCTTCTGCTTTGTTCTGGAGAGGCTAGCAATAGCGGTCTCGGCACGATAGGCAGAGTTATGCTACGTTCGGTTATGCTACGTTTGGTTGCGTTAGGATAGGGTGGCTTCGACTATTGTGCTATGCACTGCCATTATGTTTATTTATGCGCTCTATTCTCCTCTAATATGTGCTGCTTGGCTCTGGGGAGGGCAGTAATAGTGGTATCGGCAAGCGAGGATGAGTTAGGCTACGTTTGGTTGCGTTAGGTTTGGTCAGGTTAGGATAGGATGGCTTTGACTTTTGCGCTATACACTGCTATTCGGCGGACTTATGCGCACTACTGTGCTCTGCTGCACTCTGCTCGGACTTGAGTAGGCCAGCAATGATGGTCGCGGCACGATAGGTGGAGTTATGTTAAGTACGGTTATGTTACGATTGGCTAGGTTAGGATAAGGTAGCTTCCACTTTTGTGCTATACGCTGCGATTCCATGGATTCCTTCCCTCTGCCGCGCTCTAGTATGTTCTGCGTGAGTCTGTGGAGACAAGTAGTGGCGACTCCTGCACGATAGGTTGAGTCCTCTTACATACGGTTATGATTGGATTGACTATGTTGGGAGAGGTTGGCTTTGGCTTTTGTGCTATACACTAAGATTCTATGGACTTCCGCGCTCTACTCTGCACTAACGTGCTATTCTAGGGCCTGGCGGGCAGTAACACGTGCCTGATCACGTTAGGTTGTGATATGTTACGTTTGGCTAGGTTATGTTGCGTTAGGATCGGTCAGGGTAGCTTCGTCTTTTGCGCTATACGCTTTTATTCGGTGAACTGCTGCGATCTACCGTGCTCTACTATGGTCTGCACGACCTTGGGGAGGCAAGCAATAATTGCCCCGGCACCTAATGTTGAGTTATGCTACGTTTGGCTAGGTTAGGTTAGAACAAGTACGGTATGGATATCTTTGACTTTTGTGCTCTGCACTGCAGTGCGGCGGATTGCTGCCCTCTAGTGTAACCCAATATGCCCTGCTTGACTCTGAGGATGCCAGAAGTAGTGGTCTCGGAACGTTAGGTGGTGTTACGTTGTGTTCGGTCACGCGAGGTTTGGTTAGGTTAGGACCGGTAAGGGTTGCATATCCTTGACTTCTGTGCTATGCACTGGTAGCATAGACTTTAGTACTACAGCCTGCTATTAGGTGGATTTCTGCGCCGTACGGTGCTCTAATTTCAGCAATATTGTTTTCGGCACGATACGGTGAGCAATGCTACGTTTGGTTATGTTAGGTTATGTTATATTCAGTTAGGATAACCATGATTTTTGCGCCATGCACTGCTGCCCGGTGGACTTCTGCGCCCTACTGTGCTCTAATACCTTCAGTTTTGGCCTGGGAGGTGCCAGCAATAGCGGCCTCGACTCGTTAGGTTGAGGACCGTTACGTTTTGTTATGTTAGGCCACGTCAGGCTCGGTAAGGATAGCTCTGACTTTGGTACTGAACACAGTTAGTCGGCGGACTTCTGCGCTCTGCTGCGCTCTAATATATTCTACTTGGCCCCGGCGTGGCCAGCAGTATTGTTCGCGGTACGATATGTCGAGTTAGGCTACGTTCGGTCAGGTTACGTTAGTTTGGGCTAGGTTCGGATAGCTGTGACATTTCTACTAACCACAGCGATTCCGAGTATTTCTGTGCTATACTCTCCTGTAATATGTTTGCTCCGCTCTGGGGAGACCAGCAGTAGCGGTCGCGGCACGTTAGGGTGAGTCAGGTTACGTTAGGCTATCTCACGAATGGTTAGGTTAGGATATGGTAGCTTTGACTTTAGCGTTGTGTACTGTTATTCGGTGAATTTCTGCTCTCTACTGTGAGCTAATACGCTCTGCTTGGCTACGGCGGGTCCAGCAATAGTGTTCTCGGCACGTAAGGTTTAGTTATGTTACGTTTGGTTAGGCCAGGTTAGGACAAGTTATGACAGGATATCATCGACCGTTGTGCTATACACTGTAGTACGGGCCATTCCCTCGCTCCACTGTGCTATAGTGCATTCCCCTTGTCACGGCGGAGAAGAGCAATATTTTCCTCGGCACGTTAGGCAGAGTTAGGTTTCGTTCGGTTATGTGGCGTGTGGCTACTTTATGATAGGATAGCTTTAACTTTTGTTCTATACACTGCGATTATATGGTTTTGTGCGCTCTATCCTGCTCTCATATTTTATACTTAGTTCTGTGAAGTGTAGCAATAGTGATCTGGGTAAGTTAGGTTGAGAAAGTTTACGCGTGGTTACGTTAAGTTTTGTTAGGGTAGGATACCGTAGCCTAGACTTTTGCTATATAAACCGCTGTACCGTGGATTTCTGCGCACTACTGTGCTTTAGTATTTTCGGTTTGGCTCTGGTGAGGTCAGCAGTAGTGGTCTCAGCACGTTAGACTGTGTTAGGCTACGCTTGGTTACGTTAAATTAGTTTGGGTTAAGCTTGGATAGCTTTGTCTTTCTAGTTATAAACTGTTATTCAGTGCATTTCTGCGCTCTACTGTGCTCTACTAACTTATGGTTGGCCCTGGTGTGTCCGGCAGTAGCGGTTGCGGCTAGTTAGGTTGCGCCAGGCTGCCTTCGGCTCGCTTATGTTATCTTGGGTTAGGTTCGAATCGCTTTGACGTTTCTGGTGTACACTGCGATTCTATGGATTTCTGTACGTTACGCTCCTTTAATATGTTCTGCACGGCTTTGTGAAGGCCAGCAATAATGGTCGCGGCACGTTAGATGGAGTTACGGTACGTCTGGTTATGTTACGGTTGGCTATTTATGGATAGGGTACCAGTGACTTTTGTGCTAAACACTGCTAGTCCATGGACTTCTGCGCCTTTCTATGCGCTATCACACTCTGCCTGTCTCCGTGGATGCCAGGAATAGTGCTCCCGGCACGTTAGGCTGAGTCATGTTACGTTTGGCTATGTTATGTTAGCATGGGTTACGTTCGGATGCCTTTGACCATTCTGCTTTTCACTGCCACTCTATTGACTTCTGCGTGCCATTCTCCTCCGATATGTTTTGCTTGGCGAAGCGGAGGCCAGCAATGGTGGTCTAGCCACGTTAGGTTCTTTTATGTTACGTTTGTTTATGTTGCTCTTGTTAAGGACAGGATAGGACAATTCTGACATTTGTGCTATTTTCCGCCGTTCGGTGGATTTCGGCGCTCTTCGTTGCTGTACTATACTCTACTCGACTCTGCGGTGGCCAGCGTTGGCTGTCGCCGGCTCATAGTGTGTGTTAACTTACGTTTACTTAGATTAGGTTAGGGTAAGTTCGATTAGAGTGGTTTGGGTTTTTGTGCGGTACACTGCTATTCTGTAGAATTCGGCGCTTTACGAACCTCAAATATATTCTGCTTCGCTATGTGGAGGCCAGCTACAGTGCTCCCGGCACGTTAGGCTGATGTACGTTGTGTATGATTTTGTTGAGTTTGGCTATGTTAGGGGATGATACCTATGACTTTCGAACAATGCACTGCTACTCGGTGGATTTCTGCCCTCTGCTATGGTCTAGTATGATCTGCTTGGCACTGAGGAGGCCAGCCATAGAGGTGTCGGTGCCTTTGGCTTACATATTCTACGTTTGGATAGTTTAGGTTGCGACTGGATAGGTAAGGATATCTTAGACTTTGGTGCTTTACGTTGCTATTCGGTGGATTTCTGCGCTCTACATGGCTCTACTATACCCTGCACGGCTATCGGGTGACCAGCAATAGTGGCCGCGGCACGTTAGGCTGATTTAT
>NW_016908508.1:24465-92839 GCF_001483705.2 Eufriesea mexicana | reverse complement strand
GCCCCCTGCTGCGCTCGAGCATGTCCTGCTTGGCTCTCGGGCGGGCAGCAATAGCAATCGCGGCACGTTAGTTTGGGATATGCTATGTTTGGTTATGTCCCGGTGGTTTTGGTTTGATTTGGGTAGCTTTGACTTTACGAATGTACACCGTGTTTCTAAGGATTTCTGCGCCCTACTCCCCACTAATCTGTTCTGCTTGGCTCTGGGGAGGCCAGCAGTAGTGTTTGCGGCACGTTAGGTTGGGTAAAGTTACGTTTGGTTACGTTGCGCTTGGATAGGTATGGAGAGGATAGCCTTGACTTTGTGCTCTAGTCCGCTATTAGGTAGTTCTCTGCGTAATACTGGGCTCCAATACTTTCAGCTTGGCTCTGGGAAGGCCAGCAATGGTTGTCCCGTCACGATACGTTGAATCAGGTTACGGTCGGTTAGGCTGGGTCATGTAAGCTTGGTCACGATAGCTTTAACTTTTGTGCTGTACAGTGACACTTGTTGGATTTCTGCGCTGTACTGTGATCTAGTATGTGCTCATTGGCCCTGGGGAGTGCAGCAATAGTGGTCTCGGCACATTAGGTATTGTTATGCCATGTTTGGTTATGCACCGCTGGATTGGGTCAGGCTTGAGTAGCTCTGACTTTCCTGATATACGCTGCGATTCTATGAATTTCTGCGTTCTACTCTCCACTAATGTGTTCTGACTGGCTCTGGGAAGGCCAGCAATAGTGGTCGCGGCACGTTAGGTTGAGATAGATTGCGTTCCGTAATATTACGGTTGGATAGGTTAGGAGAGGGTAGCTTTGACTTCAGTGCCATAGTATGCCTTCAGGTGGATCTCTGCGCCCCACTGCGCTCTAATATTTTCATCTTGGCTCCCGGAGTGTCAGCTATAGTGGTCCCGGCACGTTACGATGGGTCAAGCTACCTTCCGTTAGGTTTGGTTAGGCTTCGTTTGGTAAGGGTAGCTTTTACTCTTGTGCTGTACACTGCTTTTCGGTGGATTTCTGCGCTCCACTGTGCTCGAGTACGTCCTGCTTGGATCTTTGAAGGGCAACAATGGCGCTCTCGGCACGTTCGATTGTGTAAGGATATGTTTTGTTGTGTTACGATTGGTTAGGTTAGGAGAGGATTACTGGACTTTAGTGCCGAAGTTCGCTGTTATGCATATTTCTGTGCCCTGCAGTGCTCTAATGCTCTTAGCTTTGCTCTGGGAAGGCCAGCAATACTGATCTCGGCACGTTATGTTGAGACAAGTTACGTTCGGTTAGGTTGTGTTAAGCTATGTTTGGTCAGGATAGTCAGAACTTTTGTCCTGTACACTCCTATTCGATGGACTCCTGCGCTCTACTGTGCTGTTGTATGGCCTGCGTGTCTCTGGGGAACGCAGTAAGAGCGGCATACGCACGTTAGGTTGAGTTAGGCTATGTTTGGCTGTGTTCTGTTCGATTTGTTTGGGTTTGGGTATCTTTAGCTCTTCTGATATACTATTCTGCGATTCTATGGATTTCTGCGCTCTTCTCTCCACTAATGTGTTCTGCCTGGAACTGGGGAGACCAGCAATAGTTGTCGCGTCACATTAGGTTCAGATAGATTGCGTTTTGTAATGTTGCGGTTGGATGGGTTAGGGGAGGTTAGCCTTGACTTTAGTGCTATAGTTCGCTATCAGGTGGATTTCTGCGCCCTGCCGTGCTCTAATATTTTCAGAATGGCACCTGGAATGCCAGCAATAGTGGTCTCGGCGTGTTATGTTCAGTCCGGTTACGTTCGGCTATGTTAGCTTAGGCTAAGTTGGGGTATGATAGCTTTAACTTTTGTGGCGCACAGTACTACTCGCTGGATTTCTGTGCTCTGGTGTGCTCTAGCATGTCAAGCGTGGCTCTAGGGATGGCAGCAATATCTGCCTCGTCCCGTTAGTTTGAGCTATGCTATGTTGAGCTATGTTCCCTTTGTTTGGGTTAGGCATTGGTAGCTTTAACTTTTGTGCTGTACACTGCTAATCTGTGGTTTTCTGCGCTCTGCTGCGCTCTAGTATGCCCTGCTTGGCTGTTGGGACGCCACCAATAGCGGCCTCGTCACGTTAGGCTGAGTCAGGCTAAGCTTGCTTATGTTCCGTTCTTTTAGGTTAGGCTCGGGTTGCATTGATTTTTATGATTTACACCACGATTCTATGGACCTCTGCGCTCTACTCTACGCTCGCGAGTTCTGCTTGGCACCGCAAAGGCTAGCAGTAGTGGCCGCGGCACGTTAGGTTGAGTTAGGTTGCGTTTGGTTATGTTAAGATTTGTTTGGTTAGGAAGCGCAAGCTTTGACTTTAGTGCAATAGCCTGCTAATAGGTGGATTTCTGCGCCCTAGATTGCTCTAGTGCTCACAGCGTGGCTCTAAGAAGGCCATCATCAATAGTGGTTTCGGCACGTTGGGTTGTGTTAGGATGCGTTTGGTTATGTTACGTTTGGTTAGGATAGGAGAGGGTAGCATTGACTTAAGTGCTATAGTCTGCTATTTGGTGGATTTCTGAGCCATACGGTGCTCTAATTTTTTTAGCTTTGCTCTGGCCAGGCCAACAGGAGTGTTCTCGGCACGTTATGATGAGTCTTGTTACGATCGGTTAGGTTGTGTCCGGCTAAGCTTGGTCAGGATAGCTATAACTTTTGTGCTGTACACTACTATTCGGTGGACGTCTGCCCTCTGCTATGGTCTAGTATGATCTGCTTGGCACTGAGGAGGCCAGCCATAGAGGTGTCGGTGCCTTTTGCTAACATATTCTACGTTTGGATAGTTTAGGTTGGGACTGGATAGGTAAGGATATCTTAGACTTTGGTGCTTTACGTTGCTATTCGGTGGATTTCTGCGCTCTACATGGCTCTACTATACCCTGCACGGCTATCGGGAGACCAGCAATAGTGGCCGCGGCACGTTAGGCTGATTTATGTAACGTTCGGTTAGGTTAGGTTAGGTTATGTTTGGTCAGGATAGCTTTGACATTTGTGCTGTACACCAACACTCGGCGGATTTCTACGGTCTACATTGCTCTACAATGCTCTGCTCGACTCTGGGGAGTCCACTAATAGTGGTCTAGCCACGTTATGTCGAGCCACGCTTGGATAGCTTTGACTCTCATGTTACAAACTGCTTTTCGGTGGATTTCTGCACTCTACTGTGCTCTGATAAGATCAGCTTGGCCCTGGGAACGCCAGCCATAGTGGTATCGGCACGATATATTTAGTTAGGCTACGTTTGGTATGCTAAGCTACGTAAGGTTAGGTTTGGATATCTTTGACTTTTGTGCTTTGCAGTGCATTGCGGCGGATTTCTGCACACTACTGTGCTCTAGTAAATTCTGGTATGCCCTGGGGAGGTCAGCAATAGTGCTCTAGGCACGTTAGGCTAAGTTAGGTTACGTTTGGTTATGTTATGTTTGGTTATGTTAGGCTAGGATAGTTTTGAATTTTGTGCTACAAACTGCTTTTCGGTGGACCTCTGCGCACTGCTGTGATCTTGTACGCTCTGCTTTGCTCTGGGGATGGCAGAGATAGCGGCCGAGGCCTATTAGCTTAAGTTGTGTCACGTTTGATTATGTTGTGTTTGTTTGGATCAGATTTGTATAGCCTTGACTCTTCTGCTACACCCTGCGACATATGGACTTCAGCGCTCTCCTATACTCTAGTTTGTCTGACTTGGTTTGGTTGCGTTTGATTGGTTTGGGTCGGGTCAGATTAGGTTAGGATGTTTCTTACTTTTTGATATACACTGCTATTCGGGCGGTTTCAGAGATCTACATTCCTCTGCTGTACTCTGCTTTGCTCTCGCGAGGACAGCAATGGCTTCCGAGGCGCGTCAGCTTATGTCATGTTACGCCTACTTTTGTTACGGTTGATTAGGTTAGGACGGGATAGCTTTAACTTTTGTGCTATACACAGCTATTCGGATGATCTATACGCTCTACGTTGCTCTTATATGCCCAGATTTTCTCTGGGGAGGCCAGCAATATAATTCTCGGCACATTATGTTTAGCTAAGTTACGCTCGGCTTGGATAGGTTAGGAGAGGTTGGGTTAGGGTACCTTCGACTTTTGTGCCACACACTGCAATACCATGGACTACTGCGCTCTACTGTGCTCTAGTATGTTCTGCTTGGCTCTGGGGATGCCAGCAATCGTGGTCTCGTCACACTAGGTTGAGATACGTTACGGCTGGCTTTGCTAGGTTATGATATGCTCGGTTAGGATAGCCTCATCTTTTGTGCTGTACACTGCAGCTCGGCCGATATCTGTGCACTGCATTGCTCTACTAGCGCCTGTTTGGATCTGTGGAGGCCAGAAACAGCGGTCGTGGCACGTTTGGTTGTCATACGTCACGTTCGGCTGTTTGGTTGGGTAAAGCTTGGTTAGGATGGCTTCGACTCTTGTACTGTATACTGCTGTTCGGTTTATATCTGCGACATGCATTGCTGTACTAGCATCTGCTTGTCTATGGAGAGGCCAGCAATGATGGTCGTGGCACGTTCGGTTGAGTTCCGTTACCCTCGGTTAGGCTATGTTAGGTTAAGTTCAGTCAGGGTGTCTTTGTCTTTTGCAGTGTACGCTGCTTTTCGGTGGACTTCCGCGCTCTATTGGGATCTAATGTACCCTGCTTTGCTTTGGGCGTTCCAGAAATGGTGACCGCGGCGCGTTACGTTGAGATATATTACGTTTGGTTAGTTTAGGTTTGTCTGTGTTAGGTTCGGATATCTTTGCCTTTCGTGCCATGCATTGGCTTTCTATGGACCTCAGCGCTCTATTCTCCTTAAGTATGCCCTGTTTGGCAACGGGGAGGCCAGCAATATCTGTCTGGGCACGTTAGGCCGGGATAGGATACGTATGGCTGGTTATGTTCGCTTTGATTAAGCTTGGATGGCTTCGACTTTTCAGCCATACACTGCGATTCCACGCATTTCTGCACTCTACTCCCTTCTATTATACTCTGCTTGGCTCTGTGGAGGACAGCAATACTGGTCGCGGAACGTTAGGTTGAGTTAGGCTACGGTTGGTGAGGCTACGTTAGTTTGGGATAGGTGTGGCTTGCTTTGACCTTCGTGGTATAGACAGCTTTCAGTGTACTTCTGCGCTCTGCTGTGTTCTAGCATGTCCTGATTGGCTTTGAGGAGTCAAGCAAGTATGGCATCGGCACGTTAGGTTGAGATAAACTACGTTCGGATATGCTACATTTGGCTATGTCAGCATAGTGTAGCTTCGAATATTTTGCTATGCACTGCGATTCTATTGACTTCTGCGCTCTACTCTCCTCTAACATGTTCTACTTGGCACTGAGGAGGGCAGCAATAGAGGTTTCGGCACGTTAGAAATAGTTAAGCTACGATTGCTTGCGTCACGTTTGGTTAGGTTAGGATAGGATAGCTTTGACTCTTGTGTTATACACTGCCATACGTTGAATTTCTGCGCTCTACTGTGCTCTAGTATGTTCTGCTTGTCTATGCGGAGGCCCGCAATAGCGGCCGTGGGAGGTTTGTTTGAGTTAGCTTACGTTCGACTACGCTAGTTTAGGCAGTGTTTGGTTAGGGTAGCTATAACTAACGTGCTATACACTGTTATTCGGTGGATTCCTGCCATCCAGTGTGCTCTATCCTAATCTGCAAGACACTCGCTAGGCCAGCAATAGTGGTTGAGGCACGTTTGGTTTAGCTTGCATACATTTGGTAGAGTCACCTTTGGCCAGGGTACCTTTGACTTTTGTGCTACACACTGCTTTTCCTTGCGTTTCTCCGCACTACGCTGCATTAATATGCTCTGCCTTGCTCTGGAAGGACAGAGACAATGGCCGCGGCATCTTAGGTTACGTTATATTATGTTTGGTTGATTTATGTTAGCATGGGTAAGGTTTGGATAGCTTTGTTTTTTTCTGCTATACCCTGCGCTTCTATGGGTTTCTGCACCTTACTCTGGTCTAGTATGTCCTGCATGGAACGGTGGAGGTCAGCAATAGTGGTCGCGGCACGTTCGTTTGTGTTGCGTTACCCTTGCCTTGGTAAGGGTAGGCTAAGTTTTGTTAGTATGACTTTGACCTTTGTGCTATACACTGCTATTCGATGGGATTCTGCGCTCTACTGTGCTCTGGTATATTCTGCTTGGCCACGGTGAGGCCAGCAGTAGTGCTTTCGGAAAATTAGGCTGAGATAGGTTGCGTCTGGTTAAGTTAGGTTTGTTTGGGTTTGGTTAGGATAGCTTTGACTTTTGCGCTCTACACTGCTCTTCGGTGGATCTCAGCGCTCTACAGTCTCTAGTATGTTCAGCTTGGCTCTGGGGAAGCCTGCAATCGGCACGTTATTTTCAGCTAGTCTACGGTTGGCTATGTTACGTCTGGCTAGGTTAGGATAGGATAGCTTCGACTGTTGAGCTGTACACGGCTTTTAACTGGATTCCTGTGTTCTACATTGCTCTACTGCAATCTGTTCGACTCTCGGGCGGCCAGCAGTAGTGGTCGCCGCACGTTACGTTCTGTTATGTTACGTTTGGTTATCTTCCGATTGGCTATGTTAGGATAGCATGACTATGACTTTTGTGCTACACAATGCTATTCGGTAGATACCTGCGCTCTAAATTTCACCACTATACTATGCTGGACCATCGGGAGGCCAGCGGTAGTGGTCGCCGCACGTAATATTGAGTTCGATTACGTTTGGTTAGGCTACCTTTCGTTGCGTTACGCTAGAATGGCTTTTACTTTTGTGCTACTGACTGCAATCATACGGACTTCTGCGCTCTTCTGTGCTCTATCACACTGTGCTTGTATCTGTGGACGCCAGGAATAGTGCTCCCGACACGTTCTGTTGAGTTACGATACTCTTGGTTAAGTTAGGTTTGGTTAGGCTTGGTTAGGATACCTTTGACTTTTGAGCTATAGACTGCCATTCGGAATCATTCAGCGTTCTACATTGCCCTGCTATAATCTGCTTAGCTCTCGTGCGGCCAGCAATATCTGTCGTGGCACGTCAGTTTGGGTTGCGTTACGTTCGCTTATATCGTTTGCTCAGGTTAGGATACGGTAGCTTTGACTTTTGTGCTATACACGGCTACTCGGTGGACATCGGCTACTTACATTTCTCTAATATGTCCTGCTTGGCTCTGTCGAGGCCAGGAATGGTATTCTCCGCACGTTATGTTCAGCTATGTTACGCTTGGCTCGGCTAGATTAGTTGATATTAGGTTAGGACATCTTCGTCTTTGGCGCCACACACTGTATTGCGATGTATTACTGCGCTCTATTGTGCTCTAGCATGTTCTGCTTGGCTCTGGGGAGGCCAGTAAGTGTGGTGTCGGCAGGCTAGTTTGAGATATGGAACGGCTGGCTTGGCTAGGATAGGATATGTTTGGTTGGGGTAACTTTGACTTTTGTGCTATACACCACTATTTGGTGGATTTCTGCCCTCTTCATTGTTCTACTATACCCCAGCATATAGACCAGCAATAGCGGTCATGTCGCGATAGGTTGGGACAGGTTGCGTTTGGTTAGGTTAGATTAGTTTACGTTCGGTTAGGATGGCTTTGACTTTTGCGTTGTACACTTCTATTTGGTGGCTTTCTGCGCTCTACTGTGCTTTACTGTACTCTGGTCGACTCTGGGGAGTCCAGCATTAGTGGTCATTCCTCCATAGTTTGCTCTAGGATACGTTTAGTGATGATAAGATTGGTTATGTTTGGATCAGGTGGCTTTGGCTTTTGTGCTCTACTCCGCTATTCGGAGGATTTATACGCTCTACATTGCTCTACTGTGCTCTGCTCGACGCCAGTGAGTCCAGTAATAGTGTTCTCGGCACGTTTGCTTGAGTTAGGCTACGTTCCGTATGGTTGTGTTCGTTTGGGTTAGGCTTGAGTTGCTTTGCCTTTCGTGGTATATACTGTTTTTCGGAATGTTTCTGCGCTCTAAGTTGCTCTACCATACTACGCTCGACTCTCTGGATCAGAGCAATAGTGGTATGGCACGTTAGGTTGTGTCATGTTACGATTGGTTAGGTTAGGTTTGTTTGGGTTTGGTTTGGATGTGTCTGACTTTTGTGCTATACACTGCCATTCTATGGACTACTGCGCCCTGCTCACCTCTAACATGCACTGCATGGCGTTGGTGAGGCCGGAAAATCTGGCTAGGTGCGTTAGGTTGTGATTGGTTGCGTTTGATTTGCCTATGTTTGGACATACTATGTTAGGTTGTCTCTCCCTTTTTTGCTGTACACTGCTGTTCGGAAGATTCCAGCGTCCTATATTGCTCTGCTATACCCTGCTCAGTTCTGGTGAGGCCAGCAGCGGCTTTCGTGGCACGTCAGGTTGTGCTACTTTATGTCTGTTTATGTTGCGATTGGTTAGGTTAGGATAGGATAGCCTTGACTTTTATACTATACAACGCTGTTCGGAGGATTTCTATTCTACATTGCTCTGCTGCACTCTGCTCGACTCTGTGGAGGCCAGTAATTGTGTTCCCGGCACACTAGGTTGTGTTAGGTTACGTTTGGTTAGTTTACGATAGCATGGCAGCATCTGGATATCTTCGATTTTTCTGCTTTAAACTGCGATTATATGGATTTCCGCGCCCTACTCTCCTCTAATATGTATTGCATGGCCCTCGGGAGGCCAGCAATAGTGGTCGCGTCACATCAGGATGAGTCATATTACGATGATTAAGTTCGTTCGGGTTAGGTTGGGATATCTTTCACGTTCGAGTTATGCATTGCCATTCTATGGACCTCAGAGCTCTATTCTCCAATAGCATGCCATGTTTGGCAACCCGAGGACCAGCAATTGTTGTCTCGGCACATTAGGATGTGATTGGGTGCGTTCGGTTAAATAACGTTAGCCTTGGTTGTTTTTGGATGGCTTCGACTTTTCAGCTATACACTGCTATCCGATGGATTTCTGTGCTCTACACTTCTCTAATATGCTCTCATTGGCGCTGTGGATGCCAGTAATAGTGGTCTCGGCACGTTAGGTTGAGACAGGCTGCGTTCGATTTGGTTACGTTCGGTGCGGGTAGGAATGGATAGCTTTGACCTTCGTGCTATACACTGCTATTCGGTCGATACCTCTGCGCACTGCATTGCTCTACAAGCCTCTACTATTCCCTATGGAAGCCGGCAGTAGTGGTCGTGGCACGTTCGGTTGTGTTATGTTACGTTTGGTTAGATTAGGTTAGGGTAGCTTAGACTTTTGTGCCATACGCTGCGCTTCGGCGGATTCCTGCCCTCTACTGTGCTGTAATTTGCTCTGCTTCTCACAGGGGGGGGAGCAATAGTGGTCTCGGCACGTTGGGTTGAGCTATGCTGAGTTCGGTCAGTTTACGTTTGGATAGGTTAGTATAGGGCAGTTTTGACTTTTGGACCATGCACTGCTATTTGGTGTACTTCGACGCCTTACTGCGCTGTAATATGCCCTGTTTGGTGCTGTGGGTGCCAGCAATAGTGGTCTCGGCACGTTACGCTGAGTTAGGCTTCGTTTGACAAGGTTAGGCTATGCCATGTTAGGTTAGGATATCTTTATCTTTTGTACTTTGCACTGCAGTGCCGCGGGTTTCAACGCTCTCAAGTGCTATTGTTTCGTTTGCTTTGCTCTCGTGAGGCCATCAATAGTGGTGTAGGCACGTTTGGTTGAGCTATGTTACGTTTGGTTGGGTTAGGATAGGGTAACTTTGACTTTTGCGCTGTACCCTGCTATTAGGTGGGCTTCGGTGCTCTTCATTGCTCTAGTATACCCTGCTCGACCTTGTGGACGCCAGCAACAGTGGTCTCTGCACTTTTGGTTAGGTTAGGTTACGTTTGACTATATTAAGTTTGGATATGTTATAATTGGGTAGAATTTACTTCTACGGTATAGACTGCTATTCTGTGGATTCCTGCGCTCCGCTGTGATCTAATACTCCCTGCTTCGCTCTGGGAATTCTAGAAATGGTGGCCGCGATGCGTCAGATTCTGTTAGGTTACGTTTGGTTATGTTATGTTTGGTTGTGTTAGGCTATGACGGACTTCACTTTTGTGGTATAAACAACAACGTGGTGGATTTCTGCGCTCATCTGTGTTCTAATATGCTCTGTTTGGAGCTGGAGACGCCAGCAGTAATGTTCTCGGTACGTTGGGTTGAGATAGTCTTCGTTTTGATTTGTTATGTTTGGTTAGGTTATGAGAGGATAGCTTTGCCTTGTGCGCTGTACACTGCTCTTCGGTGGATTTCTTCGATCTACTGTGATCTAATATCCCCCGCTTTGCTCTGGCGTACCGGAAATAGTGGCAGCGGCGCGTTACCTTGAGTTAGGTTACGATTGGTTAGGTTAGGTTTGTTTGGGATAGGTTGGGATATCTTTGACTTTCGTACCACTCATTACCATCCTGTGGACTCCTGCGTACTACTCTCCGCTAATATGCCCTGCTCTGCGATGTGTTGGCAGACAACAGTGTGGTAGGCACGTTAGGTTGGGATTGATTACGTCCGGTTGGGTTAGGTTACGTCAGGTTAGGATAGGATATGTTCTACTTTTCCGCTCTACACTTGAATGCGGCGGATTTCTGCGGTCTACTGAGCTCGAGTCCATTCTGATTGGCTCAGGGGAGGACAGCAATGCTGATGTAGGCACGTTAGGTTTAGATCCTCTACGTTCTGTTAGGTTAGATTGGGCAGAGTTAGTATAGCACAGCTTTGACTTTTGTGCTTTGCACGGCCATTCGATGGAATCCTGTTTTCTACGTTGCTCTACTGTACTCTGATCGACCCTCTGGTTGCCAGCAGCAGGGGTCACCGTACGTTAGTTTGAGACATGTTACGTATGGTTGTGTTAGGTTAGGCCATGTTTAGTTAAGGTATCTGTGACTTTCGTGCTATACACAGTCATACGGTGGATCCCTGCGCTCCACTGTGCTCGACTCTAATCTGGTAAACCCTGTGGAGGCCACCAATAGTGGTCGTGACACGTTACTTTGAGTTTGCCTACGGTAGGTTACGTTGCGTTTGTTTGGGTTAGGTCTGGATATCCTTGACTTTCCTGTTGTACACTGCTGTTCTATTGACGTCAGCGCCCTACTCCCCCTATATGTTCTGCTTGAAACTGGGGAGGCCAGAGAAATTGTGGAGGCACGTTACGTTGAGTTCGGTTACGTTATGTGGTGTTACGGTTGGTTATGTTAAGATAGGGTACCTTTGACTATTGGCTGCATACGGCTTTTTGGTGGATTTCTCCGCTCTAGTGTACTCTAATGTGCTCTTCCTTGCTCTGCGGAGGCCAGAAGTAGAGCTCGAGGCATGATAGGTTGGGTTAGGTTTCTTTTGAACGGTTTATGTCAGCAGAGGTAAGGTTTGTGTAGCATTGATTTTTCTGCTATACGCTGCGATTCTATGGACTTCTGCGCTGTACTGTGTGCTACAACACTCTGCTTATATCTGGGGACGCCAGGAATAGTAGTCGCGGCAAGTTAGGTTGAGTTATGTTGCATTCGGTCAAGCTAGGCTTGGTTAGGTTTGGTTGCGATAGCTTTGACTTTTGTGCTACACACTGCTCTTAGGTGGATTTCTGCGCTCTACATTACTCTACTATACTCTGCTCGACACTCAGGATGAGAGTAATGATGCTCCTGGCACGTTAGTATGAGTTACGTTACGTTTGGTTGGGTTAGGCTAGGCTAAGTTTGGTTAGGGTGGCATCGACTTTCGTGATGTACACCGCTTTCTGGTGAATTCCTGCGCTCCTCTGTGCTCTGTTTTCATCTGCTAGACCCTTGGGAACCGGCAACAGTGGTCGCGGCACGTTACGTAGCGTTTGGCTACGTTAGGTTAGGTTATGTTGGTTTGGGTTCGGGTTGGATATCTTCGGCTTCACTGCTTTACACTGCGATTCCATGCATTTCTGCGCCCTACTCTCGTCGAATATGTTCTGCTTGGCTGGGGGGGGGGGCAGCAATAGTGTTGGCGGCACGTTTGGTTAAGTTTTGATACGTTTGGTATTGTTACGATTGGTTAGGCGAGGATAGGGTACCTTTCACTTTTGCGCTTTATACAGCCTTTCGGTGGATTTCTCCGCTCAACTGTGCTCTAATATGCTCTTCTTCTCTCTTCGGAGGCCAGAAATTGTGGCCGTGGCATGTTAGTTCGTGCTAGGTTGCGTTTGGCAAGTTTATGTTAGCATGGGTGGGGTCTGGGCAGCTCCGATTTGTCAGCTGTACACTGCGATTCTACGGACTTCCGCACCCTACTCTCCTCTAATGCGTTCTATATGGCCCTGGGGAGACGAGCAATAGTGCTCGCGGCACGTTAGGTTGAGCTATATTACGTTTGGTTAGGTTAGATTTTTAAGGCTACGGTATGGTAGCTTCGTCTTTCGTACTATACACTGCTATTCAGTGAATTTCTGCGCGCTACGGTGATGTAATATATCCTGCTTTGGTCATGGAATCCTTGAAATAGGCCGCGGCGCATTAGGTTGCGTTAGGTTATGCTCAGTTAGGTTAGGTATGTTTTGGTTGTGTTAGAACAACTTTGAATTTCGTGCAATACACTGCCGCTCTATGGAACTTGGCGTTCTACTCTCCTCCAATATGACCTGCTTTGTGCTTGGGAGGGCAGCAATTGTGGGCTATGCTCGCTAGGTTGGGATTGGTTACGTTTGACTCAGTTAGGTTAGCTCAGATAAGGCTAGCGTACCTCCTACTTTTTGCTATACACTGCTATTCGGGAGATTTCAGCGGTCCACATTGCTCTGCTATACTCTGCCTAGCTCTTGCGCGGCCAGCAATAGCGGCCGTGGCACGTCACGTTAGCTTGCTGTACGTCCGCTCATGTTACGTTTGGTTAGGTTATGATAGCATAGCTTTGCATTTTCTGCTTTACACGGCTACTCGGTGGAATTCCGCGCTCCTTATACCTTTATTGTTCCCTGCCCGACTCTGCGGAGACCTGCCATAGCGGTCGTGGCACCATAACATGAGTTATATTTCGTTTGGTTAGGTACATATTAGGTTACGTTCGTTTAGGCTGGACTTGAATTTTGCGTTATACACGGCTATTTGGTGGCTCTCTGCGCTCTACTGTGCTTCAGTATATTGTGGTGGGCTCTGGGGAGGCCAGCAATGGTGGCCATGGCACGATAGGCTTTGTTAGGCTACGTTTGCTAATGTAAAGGTTGGTTATGATATGTCAGCATAGCTTTCACTTTTGTGCTATACACTGCTATTCGGAGGATTTCTACGCTCTACATGGCTCTATTGTACTCTGCTTGACCCTGGGGAGGCCAGAGGTATTGGTCTCGCGACGGTAGCTTGAGCTACGCTACGTTTTGTTAGGCTATATTAGTTCGGGTAAAGTTTGGATAGCTATGACTTTTGTTCTATACACTGATATATGTTGAATTTGTGCGCTCTCCTTTGCCCTAGTATGCTCTGCTTGGCTCTGGGGAGGCAAGTAATGGCGGCCTCGTCTCGCTGGGTTGAGTTATGTTAAGAATGACTTGGCTAGGTTCGGATAGGTTTGGACAGGGGGGGCTTTGACCTTTGCGCTTTACACTGCTATTCAGTCGATATCTACGCTCTGCGTTGCTCTACTTGTATCAGCTTGCCTCCGCGGAGGCCAGCAATAGTGGACGTGGCACGTTTGGCTCAGATTGGTTACGTTTGGTTTGGTCAAGTTTGGTTAATTTCGGTAAGGATGGCTTTGACTTTTGTCCTGTGCACTGCTGTTCGGTGGATTACTGGGCTCTGCTGTGCCCTAGTACATTCTGCTTGGCTGTGGGGATGCCAGCAGTGTTGGTATCTGCGCGTTAGTCTGAGATACGATGCGTTCGGTTATGTTAGGAAAGGTTAGCTATACTTTTGTGCTATTCACTGCTATCCAGTGGACATCTGCGCTCTTATGTGCGGTATCGCACTGTGCTTGTCACCGTGGACGCCACTCTCGCCACGTTAGGCTGAGTCCTGTTTCATTTGGCTAGGAGTGGTTTGATTAGGTTTTGTTAGGATGGCTTTGACATTTGTGCCGTGCACTGCTATTCGTAATATTTCAGCGTTCTACGTTGCTCTGATATACTCTGGTTAGCTCTAGTGAGGCCAGCAATAGCTCTCCTGGCATGTCGGGCTGGGTTACGTTACGTCTGCTTATGTTTGGTTTGATTAGGGTATGATAACTTTGACTTTTGTGCTATACACTGTTATTCGGTAGATTTCCTCGCTCTACATTGCTCTACTATATACGGCCTGACTCTGGGGAGACCAGCAATTGCGATCATGTCACGATTTGTTGTATTAGGTTACGTTTGGTTTCGTTAGGTTAGGTTACGTTTGTTCAGTATGGCTTCGACCTTTGAGTTATACACAGCTATGCGGTGGATTTCTGCGTGCTACTGTGCTCTAATATGGTCTGCCGTGTTCTGGGGAGGGCAGCAATAGAGGTCTCGGCTCGCTACGTTTAGTTATTCCACGTTTGGTTATGTTATGTTAGGTCAGGTTAGGTCAGGGTATCTTTGACTTTTGTGCTGTACACAGCTACTCGGTGGCCTTCTACGCACTGCTGTGCTCTAGCATGTCCTGCTTTGCTTTGGGGAGGTCTGCCATAGTGGTATAGGCCCGTTAGTTTGGGTTATGTTGCACTCGGATGTGTTGCGGTTGGTTTGGTTAGGATAGGATAGCATAGACTTTTGCGCTATACGTTGCTATTCTGTGGACTTCTGCGTTCATCATTTCTCCACAATGCTCTGCTACACTCTGGGGAGGCCAGATGTAATGGTCGCCCCACGTTTGGTTCAGTTATATTGCGTTAGCTTCGGTTAGGGTACGTTGTCTTTGGACAGGATGGCTCCGACTCTTGTGCTACGCACTCCTATTCTAGGAACTTCTGCTGTCTTCTGTGCGCTATCGCACTCCGCTTGTCTCTATGGACGCCAGAAATAGTGCCCTCGTCACGTTAGGTTGAATTATGTTACCTTTGTATAGGCTAGGTTTGGTTAGGCTTGGTTGGGATAGCATTGACCTTTGTGATTTACACTGCTATTGGGACGATTCCAGCGCCCTACATTGCTCTGCTATACTTTGCTTAGCTCTCGTGAGGCCAGCAATAGCTGTCGTTGGAGGTCAGTTTGTGTTATGTTACGTCTGCCTTTGCTACGCTCTGATAGGTTAGGATACCGTAGCTCCTACTTTTGCATTATACGCTGCTATTCGGTGGGTTGCTGCGGTCCACTCTACTCTAATATGTTCAGCTTTCCTCTGGGGATGTCAACAATAGTGGCCTAGGCACGTTAGAATGAGTTAGGTTACGTTTGGTCGTGCTATGTTTGGTTATGTTATTCCAGGATATCTTTGGCTTTCATGCTATACACTGCTATTCGGTGGATTTCTGGCTCTACTGTGCTCCGCTATAATCTGCTCGATTCTGGGGTGGCCACCAATAGTGGTCTAGGGTTCTGTCATCTACCGTGCTTTACTATATTTTGCTTGGGAATGTGCGGGCCAGGGTCAGTGGTAGCTGCGCGTTACGTTGATATACGCTACGATGGTTTAGGTTTGGTTAGGTCAGCTTATGCTACGGTAACTACGACTTTTGTGTTATTCGCTGCGATGCGGTGGATTTCTCCGCTATACTGTGAATTGGAGCGTTCTTCTTGTGTCTGTGGAGGAGAGCAACGGTGGTCTCGTCATGTTAGGTTTAGTTAGGTTACGCTCGATTATTTTGCGTTTGGATAGGTTAGGATAGCCTACTACGCCTTCTGTGCTGTGCACCGCTATACGGTGTGTTCCCGCGCTCTAATGTGCTATAATATGCTCTGCTTGGCTCTGGGGTATCCAGCAATAGAATTCCTGGCACGTCAGGTTGAGTTAGGTTACGTTTGGTTTGGTTATGTTAGTATGGCTCAGTTATGGTTTCCTTCACTCTTGTGCTATGAACTGCTATCGGTGGACTCATGCGCTCTACATTGCTTCACTACATTCTGCTTGACCCTTAGGAGGGGATCAATAGTGCTCGTGGCACGTCAGGTGGTGTCAGGTTACGCTTGGATATGTTATGTTATGGTAAGTTTTGCTAGGTTACCTTTGACTGTCCTACCATACACTGTTATTCTGTGTGTTTCCGTGGTCTACTATGCTCTGCTGCACACTGCTTGTCTCAGGGGAGGCCGGGAGCAGTGGCCGCGCAACGTTACTTTGAGTTACGATACGTTCGGTTATGTTAGGTTAGGCCAGGTTATGTCTGGGTATCTTTGACGTTTGTGCTATTCACTGCATCGCGGTGGATTTCTGCGCGCTGCTGTGCTCTAATATACTATGCTTGACTCTGTGGAGATGCGGAATAGGTGTCTCGTCATGTTAGGTAGAGTTAGGCTCTCTCTGGATATGATACGTTTGATAGGTTTTGCCAGGATACGTTGACTCCTGTGCTGTTCACATCTACTCGGATGATACCTGCGCTCTAATGTGCTCAAATGTGCGCTGCCTTGCTGTGTGGAGGACATCAATAATTGTCTCGTCACGTTGTCTCCAGTCACTCCACGTTTGAAAGGGATCGGTAGGTTAGGAAGGCTTAGTTAGGATTCCTTTGACTATTGTGATATACAATGCTATTCGGTTCACTTCTGCGCTCTACAATGCTGTACTATACTCTGCTTGACTCTTGGGAGGCGTGCAATAGCGGCCGTGGCACGTTAGGTTGTGTTATGTTACGACAGGTTATGACGGGATAGGCTATATACGGTTAGGGTAGGTTTGACCTTCGTGCTGTACACTGTTATTCGATGGATTTCTGTTGCATACAGCGATCTACTACATTATGCTTGACCCTGGGGAGGCCAGAAGCAGTGGTCGCGGCATGATCTTTTGAGTTTTGCTACGTTCGGCTTGTGAATGTTAGGTCAGGTTATGTAATGTCATATTGGTCTTTTGTGCTATTCACTCCAATGGGGCGGATTTCTGCGCTCTACTGCGATCTAGTACACTCTATCTGCCTCCGCGGAGGGCAGGAATAGTTGTCACGTAATGTAGGTTGAGTTAGCTTACGTTTTTATACGCAACGTTTGGCTACATTAGGACAAGCTACTTTGACTTTTGCGCTATTTTCTGCTATTCGGAGGGCTCCTGCGCTGCGCAGTGGCCGCGGCACGTTATGTTGAGAGATGCTACGTTGGGTCATGTTACGTTAGGTTAGTATATCTTCGACTTTTGTGCTATTCAGTACAGTGCGGTGGATCTCTGCGCACAACTTCTCCCTAGTACATTCGTCTTGTTTGTGTGGAGTTCTGCAATAGTGGTCGCGCCCAGTTAGGTTGTGTTACGTTACGTTCTGTTATGTTACGTTTGGCTATGTTAGCATAGGCTACTTCGACCTTTGTTCTATACATTGCTATTCGGTGGATTTCTGCGCTCTATTGCGCTCCAATATGCTCTGCTTGTCTCGACGAAGGCAATCAATAGCGGTCGCCGTACGTTATATAGGTTTGTGCTACGTTAGGGAAGGTTAGGTTATGCCACGTTAGATTAAGTTATGTTTCGATTTGTTCTATTAAGGTTGGATATGTTAGGACAGTATAGCTTTGACTTTTGCGGTATATACTGTTATGCGGTAGACTTTTGCGGTCCAGTGTGCTCTGGTATGCTCAGCTTGGCTCTGGGGTGTCTAGTAATAGTGGTATCGGCACTATAGGTTGAGTTGTGCTACGTTTCGTTAAGGTGGGTAAAGGAAGGCATGGTTAGGGTTTCTTGGACTCTTGTGCCATACACTGCATTTCGGTGGATTCCTGCGCTAGACATTGCTCTACTCTACTCGGCCCGACTCTGGGGTAGCGAGCAATGGTGGCCATCGCACGTTATACTGAGTTTGAATATGTTTGGTTAGGTTAGGTTGTGCTAAGTTTGGTCAGGATATCTTCGACTTTCGTGCTATACACTGTTATTCGGTGGATTCCTGTCATCTGCTGGGCTCCACCGTATTCTGCTTGGCTCTGGGGATGCCAGCAGTAGCGGCCTCGGGACGTTATGTTCAGTTATGCTACGTTTAGATAGGTTAGGTTAGGCCAGGTTAGGTCAGGGTATCCTCGAATTTTGTAACATAAACTGCTATTCGGTGGATTTCTGCGCTCTACATTGCTCTACTATACTCAGTTCGACCATGTAAAGGCGAGCAATGGTGCCATGGCATGTACTTTCGGTTAGATTGTATTTGGTTGTTTCGGGTTTTGTTAATTTTGGTCAGGATAGCTTTGATTTTCGTGCTATACAGTGTTATTCGATGTATTCCTGTGATCTACTGTGCTGTAATACATTCTGCTTGGCTATGGGGAAGTAAGGAGGAGTGGTTGCAACACGTCAAATTGGTTTATGCTGTGTTTGGTAAAGTTGGATTATGTCAAGTTAGGTTAGGATATCTACGGCTTTCCCGACATTCACTGCAGTGCGTTCGATTTCTGCGCTCTAATGTGCTCTAGCACATTCTGCTTGTCTCTGTCGAGGTCAGCAGTAGTGGTTTCGTAATGTTAGGTTGGGTTAGACTACGTTTCTGTATGCCACGTTTGGCTAGATTAGGAGAGGCTACTTTGACTTTTGTGCTGTACACTGCTATTCCGTTGATTTCTGCGTCCTAGTGTGCTCTAATATGCTCTCCTTCGCTCTGTGGTGTCCAGTAATAGCGGTCTCGGCACGCTAGGTTGAGACAGGTTACGTTTCGTTAGTTTGGGTTAGGAAGGTTCGGTAAGGATTTCTCTGTCTTCTTTCCTATACACTGCTATTTGGTGGATTTCTGCGCTCTTCATTGCTCTACTACACATAGCACGACTGCGGGGACGCGAGCAATAGTGGTCGGGGCCCGTCAAGTTGAGCTGCGCTTCGTTTTCGTAGATTCGGTTATGTCAGGTTAGGTTGGCGTATCTTCGGCTTTCGTGCTATAGACTGCTATTCGATGGTTTCCTGCGCTCTACATTGCGCTACTATACTCCGGTCCTCTCTGGGGATGCGAGCAATAGTGGCTGCGGCACGTTAGGTTGACTCCTCCTACGGTAGGTTAGATTAGTCTAGTTTGGGTTAGGTTTGGATATCTTTGGCCTTTCGGCTGCACACTGTAACCCTATGAATTTCTGCACCCTACCCTCTTCTAATATGTTCTGCTTGGCTCTGCGGTGGCCTGCAAGAGTGGTCGCGGCACGTTATGATTAGTTGGACTACGATCGGTTAGGTTAGGTTTGGACAGGTTGGGTTAGAATGTCTTTGACATTTGCGTTGTACACTGCAGTGCTGTGGATTACTGCGCTCTGCTATGTTCTAGTAAATTCTGCGTGGCTCTTGGGAGGTTAGCAATAGTGGTATCGGGAAGTTAGGTTGAGATATGTCACGCTTGGTTAGGTTATGTTAGTCTGGATTAGGATAGGATTGCCTTGGCTTTTCACCTAAACGTTGCATTCTATGGACTTCTGCGCTCTACGCTCCCCCAACATGCCCAGGTTTGCTCTTGGGATGCTCGACATTCACTGCAGTGCGTTCGATTTCTGCGCTCTAATGTGCTCTAGC
The DNA here is from genome assembly GCF_001483705.2 of Eufriesea mexicana. Lineage (NCBI taxonomy): Eukaryota > Metazoa > Arthropoda > Insecta > Hymenoptera > Apidae > Eufriesea > Eufriesea mexicana. The sequence goes on along the minus strand of NW_016908508.1, from coordinate 73,344 downwards.
ACATTCTGCTTGTCTCTGTCGAGGTCAGCAGTAGTGGTTTCGTAATGTTAGGTTGGGTTAGACTACGTTTCTGTATGCCACGTTTGGCTAGATTAGGAGAGGCTACTTTGACTTTTGTGCTGTACACTGCTATTCCGTTGATTTCTGCGTCCTAGTGTGCTCTAATATGCTCTCCTTCGCTCTGTGGTGTCCAGTAATAGCGGTCTCGGCACGCTAGGTTGAGACAGGTTACGTTTCGTTAGTTTGGGTTAGGAAGGTTCGGTAAGGATTTCTCTGTCTTCTTTCCTATACACTGCTATTTGGTGGATTTCTGCGCTCTTCATTGCTCTACTACACATAGCACGACTGCGGGGACGCGAGCAATAGTGGTCGGGGCCCGTCAAGTTGAGCTGCGCTTCGTTTTCGTAGATTCGGTTATGTCAGGTTAGGTTGGCGTATCTTCGGCTTTCGTGCTATAGACTGCTATTCGATGGTTCCCTGCGCTCTACATTGCGCTACTATACTCCGGTCCTCTCTGGGGATGCGAGCAATAGTGGCTGCGGCACGTTAGGTTGACTCCTCCTACGGTAGGTTAGATTAGTCTAGTTTGGGTTAGGTTTGGATATCTTTGGCCTTTCGGCTGCACACTGTTACCCTATGAATTTCTGCACCCTACCCTCTTCTAATATGTTCTGCTTGGCTCTGCGGTGGCCTGCAAGAGTGGTCGCGGCACGTTATGATTAGTTGGACTACGATCGGTTAGGTTAGGTTTGGACAGGTTGGGTTAGAATGTCTTTGACATTTGCGTTGTACACTGCAGTGCTGTGGATTACTGCGCTCTGCTATGTTCTAGTAAATTCTGCGTGGCTCTTGGGAGGTTAGCAATAGTGGTATCGGGAAGTTAGGTTGAGATATGTCACGCTTGGTTAGGTTATGTTAGTCTGGATTAGGATAGGATTGCCTTGGCTTTTCACCTAAACGTTGCATTCTATGGACTTCTGCGCTCTACGCTCCCCCAACATGCCCAGGTTTGCTCTTGGGATGCCAGCAACCGTGATCGCAGTACGCCAGGTTTTGTCTAGTTACATTCAGTTAGGTAAGGTTAGGTTACGTTTGGCCGGGTTAGCTTTTACTTTTGTGCTATCCACTGCATTTCGGTGGATCTCTGCGATCTACTATGCTCCAGTATGTTCTGCTTGCCTATGGGATGGCAGCAATATTTGTCGCGTCACGTGAGGTTGTTATATTACGTTTTGCTATGTCTCGTTTGGTTCGGATAGGAGAGGATAGCATTGACTTTTATGCTATACACTGCTTCTCGTTGGATTCCAGCCATCTGCATTACTCAAATATGCTTTGCTTGGACCTGGGGAGGCCAGCAAACGCAGTCTCAACACGATATGCTCAGCTAGGGTACGTTTGGTTATGTTACGTTTGGTTTAGTTTGGATAGGATAGCTATTACTTTTGTGCTATACACTGCAATCGAGCATAGTATGGTATATCTATGGGGAGTGCAGAAATACACCGTATATCAGTGTGTAGCACAAAAGTCAAGGCCGTCCTTTGCTAACCTCGCATATCGCGACATAGCCAAACGTAATATAACCCAAAGTAATATCCCGCGACCACTGTTGCCGGCCTAGACGGATTCGAGCAGAGTATGGTAGTGCACAGAAGGGCGCAGAATTGCACCGAATAACAGTGTATAACACGAAAGACAAAGCTATCGAAACCCAACCCAAACCAGCATAACCTAACCAAACGTAGCCGAACTAAACCTAATGTGCCGAGACTACTATCGCCCTCGTCGCCAGAGGCAAGCAGAGCATATTACAGCACAGTAGAGCGAACATATCCACCGAATGGCAATGTATAACGCAAGAATCTAATTTAACCTCCACTAACCTGACAATACGTGACAGAACCAGACGTAACGTAACACAAAGTGGGGTACTACGACCACTTTCGCTAGCCTCACGAGAGCCAAGCTGCGTATAGCAGAGAAATGTATGGCGCTGTAGTCGACAGAACAGCAGCGTATAGCACAAAAGCCATAGCCAGCACTAACAAACCTAGCCAAGCTAACATAACAAAACGTTACATATCTCAACCTAACCTGTCGAAATCATTATTCCTGGCGTCCGCAGGGACAAGCAGTGTGTGAAAGCGAACTGAGAAACACAGAAGCCCATAGGCTAGCATTGTGTAGGAATAAAGTCGAAGCTATTCTAACCTAATACATCTTAACCGAACATAACTGTAAGTGACATAACCCAACCTTACGTGCTGCGACCAACATTGCTGGCCTCGCGAGGGTCGAGCAGAGTTTTGTAGAGTAACGTAGAGCGCAGAAGTTGACCGAATTTCAGCACATAGAACAGAAGTCTAAGCTATGCTACCCAAACCTAATAAATCGTGACATAGCCAAACGCAAAATAACCCGGACTAGCGAGCCGAGATCAATAATTCTGGCCTCCACATAGCCAAGCAGAATGCACTGAAGCACAGTAGAGCGCAGAAGTCCACCGAATAACATTGTGCAACTCAAGAGTTATTGCTACCCAAACCAAACTTAGCCTCACCCAAACTAACCGGACGTAACATGAATCAACGTATCGTGCCGCAATCACAATTGCTGTCCTCCGAAGAGTCAAGCGGATCACGCTAGAGGAAAGTAGAACTCAGAAAGCCATATGATCGCAGTGTATATCAGAAAAGTGAAAGCTACACGAGCCTAACCCAAACCAACAGAACAAAACGAAACATATACTATCTCAACCTTGTGTGCCAAGACCGCTGTTGTTGCCCTCCCCAGAGCCAAGCAGGTCATACGAGAGCACAGCAGAGCGCAGATATCCAATGAATAACAGTGTACAGCGCAACAGTTAAAGCTATCGTGACGAAACTTATCCAGACACAACATAACCGAACGTAACATAACACACCATAACATGCCGAGACCGCGAATGCTGGCTTTGCCAGAGCCAAGCTAAAAGTATGAGGGCACTGTAGGGCGCAGAAATCCACCTAATAGCAGACTGCGGCACTATTGTCCTAGCTATCCTCCCCTAACCTAACGAATCGTAACATTTCGAAACGTATCCTAGCTTACACTATCGCTCCGCGACCACTACTACTGGTCTCGACGTAGCCAAGCAGGATGCATTAGAGCACAGTAGTGCGCAGAAATCCACCGAATAGCAGTTTATAACACGAAAGTCAAAGCTATACGGTCCTAACGCAACGCAACCAAACGCAACCGAACGTATCGTAACATGACCTAACGTGCCGCGACCACAATTGCTGGCCCCGCGAGAAACAAGCAGAACATGCTAGAGCACAGACCAGCGCCGAAATCGACCGTACAGCAGATTACACCACGACAGGCAAAGGTATCGTAACCTAACCGATTCCAGCAAAACCTAGCCAAACGGAGCATATCTCAGAATGTCGTGCTGAGGCCAATGTTAGTGGCCTCCCCAGAGTCGAACAGAGTATTGTAGACCAATGTGGGGCGTAGAAATCCTCCGAGTATTGGAGCACAGCACAAATGTCAAAGCTATTCTATCCTACATATCCAATCGTAGCATTAACGTACGTAGCATAGCATAACCTGTCGCGCCAGGACCACCATTGCTGACCTCCCAGAGCCAAGCAGAACGAACAAGAGCACAGAGGAGCACAGAAATCCATCGGAAAACAGATTATACCACGAAAGGCAATACTACCCTAACCTAACCTAACCCAACCTAGCCAAGCCAAACGTCACCTAACACAACCTAACGTGCCGAGGACACGATTGCTGGCCTAGCCAGAGTCAAGCAGAATATATTAGACCACAGTACAGCGCAGAAATCGTCCGCCTAGCTGTGTGTAGCACACAAGTCAAAGCTTCTCTGTCCTAACCCGATCAAACGTAACGTAACCAAACGTAACATGGCTCACGCTTACATTCCGAGACCACATTTGCTGCCCTCCCCATTGCCATTCAGAACATATTACAGCACAGTAGAGTGCATTAATCCACCGGGTAGCAGTGTGTAACACAAAAGCCGAAGCAATCCTAGCCAAACATAGCATAACCTAACCTAACCAAGTGCAACATAACTCAACCAATCGTGTCACGGCCGCAATTGTTGGTCTCCCCAGAGTCTAGCAGAGTTGACCAGAGCAACGAGGGGCGCAGAAAAACACCGAACAGCAGTGTATTGCACAAAAGTCAAAGTTATCCTATCATAACCAGACCAAGTGTAACATAACCAAACGAGTGTAACACAACCTGACGTGCCTACAACTCAATTCCTGACCTCCCTTTTACGAAGCATAGCATACTAGAGAACAGTGGAGCGCAGAGGCCCGCCGAATAGCAGTGCACGGCTGAAAAGTTAAATCCATCCTTTCCTAACCTAACATATCGTGACATGACCACACGTAACATAACTAAAGCAAACGTGACGCGACCACCATTGCTGGCCTCCTCAGAGACAAGCGGATGATAGAAGAGAAACGCAGAGTGCAGTTGCCGTCCGATTGGCAGCGTATAGCGCAAAAGTCAAAGTCATAACGACCAAACTTGAATCAACCAAACCTGAGCAAACGTAACTTGACACAGCCAAAGGCGCCAGGGTCACTATTGCTGGCCTCACCAGAGACAAACAAATGCTTGTGCAGCAATGCAGAGTGCTGGTATCGACCGAACAGAAGTGTATAGCACAAAAGTCGCAGCACACCTGAAAAAACCTAAACCAACTTAGCCAAGCAAAACGTAACCTCACCCAAACTAACGTGCCGTGATCACTACTGCAGGACTTCCCCGAGCCAGGGAGAACACATTAGAGCACTGCAGACCGCAGACATCCACCGTAGAACAGTGTATAGCACGAAAGGCGAAGCCATCCTAACCAAACATGTCCTGGAATAACCTAATTAAATGTAACCTAACTCAACACAAAGTTCCGCGAACTCTATTCCTGGCGTGTCCAGGGCCAAGCGGAATATGGTAGAGCACAGTAGATCACAGAAGTATACCGAATAACAATGTATAGCACGTAAGTTAATGATATCCCAACCAAAGGTGGTCTAACCTAACCAAACAAAACGTAACATAGCCCAAACTAACGTGCACCACGAAATCAACGAAACTAACATTGTGCACCACCATCAAATCTATCCAAACCTAACCCAAACTGACTTAATGAGACCATACGTAGCCTAGCACAAGTTATCGTGCCGAGACCACCATTACTGGCCACCCTTAGTCGTCCAGGGTATGGTAGAGCCAAGTAAAGCGCAGAAAGCCTCCAAGTAGCGATGTATAGCACAAAGGTGAAGGATATCCGAACCAAACCAGACCTAACCTAACCCAACAGGATATAGAACAACTAATCCTAACGTGACGATACATCTGTTTCTGGCCTCCACAGAGCCATGCAGACCATTTTACATCACAGTAGAGTGCAGTGATCGGTCGAACAACATTGTGTAACACAAAAGTGAAAGCCACCGCAACCAAACGTAACCTGACCTAACCTAACCAAATGTAACCCAACACAACCAATCATGCCGCGGCCTCTATTGCAGGTCTCCCCAGATTCCATCAGAGTATACTAGAGCAGCAAACAGTGCAGGAATACACCGAATAGCAGTGTATTGCGCAACAGTTAGAGTTATCCTATCATAACCTGATCATGCGTATCATATCCATACGGGCATAACCCAACCTAACGTACCTACACCACTATATGTTACCTCTCGAGGGCAGAGCAGGGCATACTAGAGCACTGTGGAATGCAGATTTCCGCCAAAGATCAGTGTATAGCACAAAAGTTAAAGCCATCTTTTCTCAACCTGACAAATCGTAACGTAACCGAACGTAACATAACTAGAAGTAACGTACCGCGACCACAATTGCTCGCCTCCCAACATTCGAGCATAGTATTCTAGAGCACAATAAGGCGCCGAATTCCACGGAATAACAGCATACAACAGGAAAGTCATAGCTATCCAAACCTGACCCAAGCCAACATAACATAACCAATCGTATCATAACACAACCTTACGTGCCGAGACCGCTACTGCTGGCACGCCCAGAGACAAACCGAGCGTTATCGTGGTGAGCAAGCTTTTCTGCACAGTGCAGGAGGAAAGATTCTATTGGCGCTCTATAGCCATCGCATTGCAATAGAATCTGACTGGAAAGTACAATTTTATTGACATTTTCAACTAAAATTCGACTGGGCATCGACGAAAATATTCGACCGTGCTCTAGTATATTCTGTTTTGCTCTGGGGAGGTCAGCAATAGTGGTCTAGGCTCGTTAGGTTAAGTTACGTTACGTTAGGTTGGGTTTATTGCGTTTGGTTTCGTTAGGCTCAGATATCTATGGCTTTTGTGCTGTGCACTGCTGTTCGGTGTACTTCTTCGCTCTACTGCGACCTAAGATAATCTGATTTGCTGTCGGAGGTCAGTAATGGCGGTCTTGGCACGTAAGATTGTGTTTGGTTAAGTTTGGTTATGTTACGTTTGTTTGGGTTAGGTTAGGATGTCTTTGCCTTTCGAACTATACACGGACATTCTATGGACCTCAGCGCACTACTCTCCTCACATATCCACTGCTTGGAGCTGAGGAGGCCGGCAATCGAGCTCTCGGCAAGCTAGGTTGAGTTATGTTACGTTTGGTTAAGGTAGGTGTGCTTAGGTTCCGCTAGTATAGCTTTGACTTATGCCCTATACACTCTTATTCGCCGGTTTTCTGCCTCCTACTTCGCTCTAATATGTCCTGCTTGGTTCTGGTGAGTCCACACACAGAGGTTTCTGCACGTTAGGGTTAGTTATGATACGCTTGGCTACGTTACGCCTCATTAGGTTAGGACAGGGTAACCTTGATTTGTTTGCTACATACTGACGTTCGGTTCGTTTCTGCTCTGCACCGCACTCTAGTATGTTCTGGTTGGATCTAGGGAGGCCAGCAATAGTGGTCTCGGCAAGTTATCTTGTGTTAGGCTACGTATGGTTTGGATAGGTTATCTAAGATACGGTTTGGATATCTTCGACTTTTGTGCTGTACACTACAATGCGGCTGATTCCAGCTCCCTACTCTTCTCTACCACATTCTGCTTTTCTCTGCGGAGGACAGCAATAGTGGTCTCGCCACTATAGGGTGCATTACGTTATGTTTGGAAATGTTCCCTTTGGATAGGTTAGCAGATGATAGCTTTGGCTTTTGTGCCGTAAACTGCTACACAGTGAATTTCTGCGCTCCACGTTGCTCTGATATGTACTGCTTGGCCCCGTGGAGGCCGGGAATAGTGGTCTCGGCACGTAAGGTTGAGATAGGTGACGTTTGGTAATGTTTGGTTGCGTTATGTTCGGTTAGGATAGCTTCGACCTTCGTCCTATACACTCGAATCCGGCGTATTCCTGCACCCTACTGTGATCTACTGTACTCTGCTAGGCAATGGCGAGTCCAGCAATAGTGGTCGCGGTACGCTATTTTAGGTTTGGCTACGTTTGGCTAGGTAATGTTAGTTCGGGATAGGTCTGGACAGCTTCGACTCTCCTAGTATACAATTCGATTTTATGGATTTATTTGCGCTACTGTCCTCTACTATGCTCTGCTTGATTCTGCGGAGTGAAGCAGTAGTATTTGCGATACGTTAGGTAAAGCTAGGTTACGTTTGGTTTTGTCACGATTAGCTGGGATACGATAGGAAGGCTTAGACTTTTGTGCTATGTACAGCCCTTCGGTGAATCTCTGCGCTTCACCATCCTCTAGTATGATACGCTTGGCCTTGAGGAAACCGGAAATGGTGTCCTCGGCACTATTTGATCAGTTCGGTTACGTGCTTCGTTTGGATAGGATAGGAATGGTTAGCTATGAATTTTGTACTGAACATTGCGTCTCTATGAATTTCTGCATTCTACTCTCCTCTAATATATTGTTCTTGCCTCTGGGGAGTGCAGAAATGCAGGACATGTCCAGTTAGATTGAGTTATGATACGTTTGGTTAGGTTACGTTAGTTTGGGTTAGGTACGTATATCTTTGATTTTTCTGCTATAAACTGTCATTTTATGTATTTCTGCACCCTACTCTCCTCTAATACGTTTTGCTCTACTTCTGTGAGGCCAGCAATAGTAGTTACAGCACGTTAGGTTCAGTTAGGTTACATTTGGTTACGTTACGATTTGATATGTCATGATACGCTAACTGTGACTTTTGTGCTATGCGCTGCGATTCTATGGTCTCCGGCGCTCTACTGTGCGCTACTATTTCTGCTTGGCTCTGGGGCGGCGAGCAATGGTGTCCTCGGCACGTTAGACGCAGCTAAGTTACGTTCGTTTATGTTACGTTTGGTCAGGTTTAGAAAGGGAAGCTTGGACCTTTGTGCATTACACTGCGATTCTAAGGATTGCTGCACTCTAATCTCTTGTAATGTGTTCTACTTAGCTCTTGGGAGGGCAGCAATGCATGTCACGTCACGTTAGGCTGAGTTAGGTTACGTTCGGTTACGTTAAGTTCTGTTAGGTTAACATAGGGCATCTTCGTCTTTTGCGCTGTACAATGCTACTTGGTGGATTTCCGCGCTCCACAGCGGTCTAATATGATCTGTGTGGCGCTGTTGCTGCTAGCAATGGTTGTCCCGGCACGTTAAGGTGAGTTATGCTACGTTTGGTTCGTTTCGGTTTTGTCAGATTAGATTCGGATATCCTTGATGTTTGTGCTTTGAATTTCAGTGCGGCGGAGTTCTGCGCACTCATGTGCTCTAGTATATTCCGCTTTGCCCTGTGGAGGTCAGCAATAGTTGTCTAGGCACGTTAGGTTGCTTTAGGGTACGTTTGACTGTGCTACGCTTGGATAGGTTGGGCTAGGATAGCAATGACTTTTGTGTTGTACACTGCTAGCCTGTGGACTTCTGCACTCTACTGTTGCCTAATATTCCCTGCTTTGCTCTGGTATCTCCAGAAAATGTGGCCGCGTCTCGTTCGTTTTGGTTAGTCCACGTTTGGTTAGGTTAGGTTTGTTTGGGTTAGGTTAGTATACATTCTACTTTCGTGCCATACGCTGCCATTATATGGAACACTGAGATCTACTCTCCCCTAATACGCCCCGCTTGGCAATTCGCTTTCCGGAAATAGTTGGCTGGGCACGATAAGTTTGGATTGATAATGTTTGATTGTGTTAGGTGAGGTCAGGTTATGTCAGCATCTCTTCCAGTCTTCTGCCTTAGACTTCAATGCGGCGGATTTCTGCGCTCTACTGAGCTGTAGTGTACTGTGTTAGGCTCTGGAGATGTCAGTAACAATGGTCTGTGCATGCTAGGATGCGCTATGTTACGTTTGGTCATGTTATGTTTGGTTTGGTTAGGCCAGGATATCTTTGACTTTCGTGCTGTGCACTGCCATTCGGTGTACTTCTACGCTCTACTTTGGTCTCTTGTGCTTTGCGTGGCTCTGGGGATGCCAGCAATAGTTGTCGCGGTCCCACGTTGTTTTAGTATACCCTGCTCCACTCGGGGGAGTCCAGTAATGGAATTCTCGGCTCGTTAGGTAGAGTTAGGCTACGTATGACTACGTTGCGTTTGGTAGGGTTAGGTTTGGGTAGGTTTGACTTTCGTGGCATGCACTGATATACGGTGGGCTACTACGCCCTACTGCAGTACTCTACTATACTCTATTTGGCCGTGGAGAGTTGAGTAATTGCGATCTCGGCACGTTAGTTTTAGTTAGGCTACGTGCGGGTAGGCCCCGTTAGTCTGAGTTTGGTTTGGGCAGCATCGACTTTCGTGGGGTACACAGTTGTTCGGTGGATTACTGCGCTCTACTGTGCTCTAGAATATTCTTCTTGGCACTGTGGAGTCTAGCAATGGTGGCCTCGGCACGTCAGACGGAGCTAAGTTACGTTCGTTTATGTTACGTTTGGTCAGGTTTAGAAAGGGAAGCTTGGACCTTTGTGCATTACACTGCGATTCTAATGATTGCTGCACTCTAATCTCTTGTAATGTGTTCTGCTTAGCTCTTGGGAGGGCAGCAATGCATGTGACGTCACGTTAGGCTGAGTTAGGTTACGTTCGGTTACGTTAAGTTTTGTTAGGTTAACAGAGGACATCTTCGTCTTTTGCGCTGTGCACTGCCATTCGGTGTACTTCTACGCTCTACTTTGGTCTCTTGTGCTCTGCGTGGCTCTGGGGATGTCAGCAATAGTTGTCGCGGCACGTTAAGTTGTGTTAGATTACGTTTCGTTATGTTACGATTTGCCAGGTTAGGATGTAATACCTTTGACTATTATGCTATACACTGCTGCTCGATGGATTTTAGCTCTCGACTGTGCTCTAGTGTGTTCTGCATGGCTCTGGGGGGGGGGGCAGGCACAAGTGTTCTCGACACGATAGATTGAGTTAAGGTACGATCGGCTATGTTACGTTCCGATACGTTAGTATAGGGTAGCTTCGACTATTATGCTGTGCACTGCGATTATATGGATACCTGCGCTCTGCTATCCTCTAGTATGTTGTGTTAGGCCATGGGGGAGGCAGCAATAGTTATCTCGGCACGAGCAGACTGCTGAAATCAGCCGCACTGGAGCGCGAAGCTCAAAAGTCAGGCACAACCTAACCCAACATGACATAGTCTAACCTAGCCAAACGAAGCCTATCTCAGCGTAACGTGTCGAGACCACCATTGCTGGCATCCAGAGCGCCAAGCACAGCATATTAGAGAAAAGTAAATCTCAGACATCCACCGCATTGCTGTGTATAGCGCAGAAGTCAAAGATGTTCTTTGATACCTAACCAAACGCGACCTAACCGAACGCACCATATCTCAACCAAACGTACCGAGAACTCCATTGCTGCCCTCCTCAGAGCCAAGCAGAACATATACGAGGAGAGTAGAGCGCTGCGGTCCATAGAAACGCAGTGCATAGCACAAAAGTCGAAGAGACCCTATCCCAATATAGCCAAACGTAACCTAACCGAACATTGCTTATCTCAAACTAACGCGCAGATGCCACTGTTTCTTGCGTGCTCAGAGCCAAACAGAATATTCTAAAGCACAGTAGATCGTAGGAATGCTCCGAATAGCGGTGTCTAGTATAAAGGCTAAAGGTAACCTCTCCAAACATTACCAAGCGTAGCATAGCCGAGCGTTATCTATCATAACCAAATATGCCGAGACCACTATTCCTGGCCTCCCGAAAACGAAGTAAAACATACCAGAGCACAGTAGTTCACAAATATACGCAGAACAACAGTCTTTACCACGAAAGTCAAATCTATCCAAACCTAACGCAAGCTAACTTAACGTAGCCAAACGAGGCCTAACTGAAACTAACGTGCCGAGACCACTATTAGTGGCCTCCCCAGTGCCGAACAGAGTATTGTAGACCAACGTAGTCCGTAGAAATACAAGAAATAGCAGTGCATAGCACAAAAGTCAAAGCTATCATATCCTAACATATCCAAACCCAATATAACCAAACGCTACCATACCAAACCTTACGTGGCGAGACCACTATTGCTGGCATCCCCAGAGCAAAGCAGTGTATACTAGAGCAGAGTAGAGCACAGAATGCCACCAAATGGCAGTGTGTAACACAAATGTTAAATATACCTTAACATAACCTGACCAAACCTAACCTAACCAAACGTAAAATAACCAAACCTAAAGAGACGAGATCTCTATTGCTTGCGTTTGCAGAGCCAAGCAGATCATGTTAGAGCACAGTAGCGCGCTGAAATCCAACGAACAGCAGTGTCTAACGCAAACGTCAAAGCCATCCTGACCAAACGTAGCCTACCATAAACTAACCAAACGTAATCTAACTCATGCTATCGTGCCACGACCGCTATTGCTGGTCACCCAGAGTCGAGCGGAGTATAGTAGAGCAATGAAGAGAGTAGGAGTCCGCCGAATAGCAGTGTATTGCACGAAATTCAAAGCTATACTATCCTAACCTAAACAAACGTAACGTAATTCAAACTAACAAGACTACACCACTATTGCTGACCTCCCCAGATCCAAGCAGAATGTACCAGAGCACAGTAGAGTGCAGAAATCCGCCTCATTGCAGTGTATACCACAGAAGTCAATGCCACTCTTGCGAAACCAGTCCTATCCATGCATAACCAAGCGTAAGAATACCATAGCAAACTTGCCGCGACCACTATTGCTAGCGGCCCCAGGGCCAAACAGGACTTACTGGATCACAGTAGAGCGCAGAAGCCAACCGAACAACGATTTATAGCACGAAAGTCAATGCAATCCGTACAAAACCCAAACAAATATAATCTAAGCAAACGCAGCCTAACACAACATAACGTGCCGAGACAACGATTACTGGCCTCCCGAGATCCGAGCCGAGTATGGCAGAGCAATGTAGAGTCTAGAATTCCACCGAATAGAGGTGTACAGCAAAAAGTCACGGCTATCCATTCCTATCCTAGCTAATCGAAACACTACCAAGCGTATCCCATCAAAACCTACAGTGCCACGGCCACTATTGCTGTCCACCACTTAGTCGACCAGTGTATTGGAGAGCCAAGTAAAGCGTAGAAAGCCACCAAGCAGCAACGTATAGCGCAAAAGTCAATGATATCCATACCTAACCAGACGTAACCAAACACAATAGAACGTAGAATAAGTAAATCTAACCTGCCGATACCTCTGTTCCTGGCCACCGTGGAGTCATGCAGAACATGTTACAGCACAGCAGAGTGCAGAGATCCAACGAATAGCATTGTGTAACACGGAAGTCAAAGACATCCGAACCAAACGCAGCCTAACCAAACATAACAAAAAGTAACATAGCAAAACCTAACTTGCCACGATCACAACTGCTGGCATCCCCAGAACCAAGCAGGGAATATAAGACCAAAGTAGGGCGAAGAAGTTCACCGAATGGCAATGTAGAGCACGAAAGTCAAAGCTGCCATTGCCCAAACAAGCCAAACATAGCATAACCGAAAGTAACATAGCTCAAACTAGCGTCCCCAGGCCATAGTTCCTGACATCCCCGGAGCCAAGCAGAATATACTAGGCACAGTAGAGAGCAGAAATCGGCAAAATAGCAGTGTATAGCACAAATGCCAAAACAATCCTCTCCAAACATAACCAGTCGTAACATTATCAAACGTAACGCAAGTCAACCTAACGTGACGTGACCACTTTTTCTGGCCTCCCTAGGGCCAATCAGAACATATCAGATGGGGTGGAGCGCAGAAATCCATGGAATCGCAATGTATAGCAGAAAAGTCGAAGTTATGTAGACCCAGCGCAAACAAACGTAACCTAACCAAACGAAGAGTAGCTCATCATAACGTGTCGCGACCACTATTGCTGAACACACGAGGACAAAGAAGAATGTATTCTAGAACAGTAGAGCGCCGAAATCCGCCGAATCGCAGTGTATAGCACAAAGGTCAAAGCTACCCTGTCCAAACCTCACCAAGCGTACTATATGCAGACGTAACGTAATCCAAACCTGCGAGCCACGGCCGCTGTTGCTGGTCTCGCAAGAGCTTAGCAGAGTACAGCTGAGCAGTGTATAACTCTGAAATCGTCCGAAAAATAGTGTACAGCACACTAGACAAAGCTAGCCTAACCAAACCACCCAAACCTAACCTAGCCAGGAGTAACGTCATTCAATCTAATCAGCCGAGATCAATTTTCCTGGCGTCAGCAGAGACAAGCAGATTGTGATAACGCACAGGAGAGCGCAGATGGCCGTAGAACAGCTGTGTGTAGCACAATAGTGAAAGCAATCGTGACTTAAGTAGCGTAAGCTGGCTTAACCAAACGTAATCAAACTTAACCTAACGCCTGGCGGCCACCATTGCTGGCCTCCCGAGGGTCGAGCAGTGTACAGGAGAGCAATTTGTACGGCAGTATATAGCACGGAAGTCAAAGATATCCTATCCTAACACAAACAAACCTAGCCTAACCAAACGTAACATAACGTAACCTAACGGGCCGCGGACATTATTTCTCGAATTCCCGTAGCAAAGCAGGGAATATCATATCACAGTGGAGCGCAGAAATCCAGCGAATAGAAGTGTACAGCGCAAAAGTCATAGATATACTATCCTAACCTAACAGGATATAACACAACCAAACGCAACCTAACACAACTTAACGTGCCTAGGCCACTATTGCTCACCTCCCCAGTTCAAGGCAGAACATGCTGTATGAGAGCAGAGCGCAGAAGTCAGCCGCACTTAAGCGCAAAGCACAAACTTCAAAGATATCCTAACCAAACCAGACATAGCCTAACCCAGCCAATCTAAGCCTAACTCAATCTAACGTGCCGAGACCATTGTTGCCAACATCCACAGAGCCAAGTCTGAGAGCACAGTAGAGCGCAGAAGTACACCGAATAGCAGTGTATAACGCAAAAGTAGCAGCTACCACCTCCTAACATAGCAAATCGTGATAAAGCCAAACGTAACATAACGCAACCTAACATGCTGCGACCACGATTGCTGGCATCCCCGAAGCTAAGAAGAACATACCAGAGGATAGTAGAACCCAGAAGTCCATAGAATCGCAGTGCATATCGGAAAAGTCTAAGCAACTCTTGCCTAACCCAAACCAACGGAACGTAACCAAGCATAACATCACTCAATATATCGTGACGAGACCGCTATTGCTAACCAAACGTAACCTAACTGAAACCAGCGTGCGGCGACCACTATTGCTGGCCTACCGAGAGTCGAGCAGTGTATACTAGTGCAATGTAGAGCGCTGGAATACACCGAATAGCATTGTATAACACAAAAGTCGAAGTACTCCTATCCTAACCCAGCCAAACGTAACATAGCCTAACGTAACCTAACACAACCTAATGCGCCGCGGCCACAATTTCTGGAATTCTAACCTAACACAACTTAACGTGCCTAGGCCACTATTGCTCACCTCCCCAGTTCAAGGCAGAACATACTGTATGAGAGCAGAGCGCAGAAGTCAGCCGCACTGAAGCGCAAAGCACAAACTTCAAAGATACCTTAACCAAACCAGACAAAGCCTAACCCAGCCAATCTAAGCCTAACTCAACCTAACGTGCTGAGACCATTGTTGCCAACATCCACAGAGCCAAGCAGAACGTCTGAGAGCACAGTAGAGCGCAGAAGTACACCGAATAGCAGTGTATAACGCAAAAGTAGAAGCTACCACCTCCTAACATAGCAAATCGTGATAAAGCCAAACGTAACATAACGCAACCTAACATGCCGCGACCACGATTGCTGTCATCCCCGAAGCTAAGAAGAACATACCAGAGGATAGTCGAACCCAGAAGTCCATAGAATCGCAGTGCATATCGGAAAAGTCTAAGCATCTCTTGCCTAACCCAAACCAACGGAACGTAACCAAGCATAACATCACTAAATGTATCGTGACGAGACCGCTATTGCTGGACTCCCCGCGGCCATGCAGAATACAGTAGAGCGCAGTAGAGCGTAGGAATCAACCGAATATCAGTGTGTACTACGAAAGTCATATCTATCCTATCCTAACCCAAATAAACGTAACGTAGCCAAATCTTGCCTGACATAACATGACGGCCCGAGACCACTATTACTGGGCACCCCGTAGTCGAGCAAAGCGTAGTAGAGCAACGTAGGGCGTAGAAATCGAACGAACAGCAGTGTATAGCACAAAAGTTCAAGCTTTAGCCTACTAACATATGCAAACATAATAAAACCGAACGCAACCTAACTTAAACTGACGTGCCGAGGCCACTATTTCTGCCATGCCCAGATTCGAGCAGAGTAAAGCGGACCACAGTATAGCTCAGAGTTCCACCTATATAATAACTCTGTATAACACGAGAGACAGTGCTAACCAAACCTAATCCAATCTAGCATAACGAAACCGAACGTAGCATAACACAACCAAACTTACCGAGACCGCCATTCTTGGCCACCCCAGAGTCATGCAGAGAATACTACTGCACAGTAGAGTGCTGATGTCCAGCGCATTGCAGTTTGTAGCGCAAAAATCAAAGATACCCTCACTAAACCTCTCCTAACCTAACATAACTGAACGTAGCCTAACTAAACGTAACATGCCGCGACCACTATTGCTGGCCTCCAGGTAGTCGAGCGGAGTTTACTAGAGCAATGCAAAGCGCAGAAATACACCGAATATCAGTGTGCAGCACAATAGTCAAAGTTAACCTCTCCTGCACTAACAAACCGTAACATAACCATACGCGACGTACCACAGCGTAAGGTGCCGAGACCACTACGGCTGACCTCGGTATAGCCAAGCAGATTATACTAGAGCTCAGAAGTGCGCAGGAATCCACCCTATACCAGTATACAGCACAAAATACATAGCCATTCTGACCGCACATATCCTGACGTAACCAAAGCAAACGTAACGTAGCTAAACCAGTCGTGCCACGAACATCAATGCTGGCCACCCCAGGGCCATGCAGAACATATTAGAGCACGGCAGACAGCAGAAATCCACCGAATAGCAGTGTATAGCACAAAAACCATAGCTACACTCTCCTAACATGTCCAAACGTAACATAATCAAGTGTAACGTGACACAAACCGTGGTGCCACTGCCACTATTTCTGGCCGCACGAGAGCCAAGCAGAGTATAGCAGAGCAATGAAGGACGCTGGAATCGACAGAAATGCAATGTATAGCACAAAAATCAAAGCAACCCCAACCAAACCTAACCAAACCTAGCATAAGCGAACGTAACATAACTGTGGCGTCCCCGGGCACAAGCAGGGCATTGTAGCGCACAGTACATAACAGAGGTCCATAGAATAGATGTGTATAGCACAAAAGTCCATGCCATCCTATCCCAACATATCCATACGTGGCCTAACCGTACGTAGTCTAACACAGCCTAACGTGCCGAGAGCACTATTACCGCCCTCCCAGAGCCGAGCATACTATAGCAGAGCAATGTACACCCTAAAAATACACAGGACAACGGTGTATAGCACAGAAGTCAACTTTATCCTATCCTAACCTGTCCAAACTTGATATAAATAAACGTAACGTAACATAAACTAACGTGCCGAAACGACAATTGCTGGCCTCCCCAGACACAAGCAGAATGTACTTGAGCACAGTGGGACGCAGAAAGCCACCAAGTTTCTCTGCATAGGACAAAAGTCAGAGATACCCTAAACTAACGTAACTTAACCAAACATAGCCAAACGTAGACTGCCTGAACCTAACGTGCCGCGACCACTATTGCTGGCCTTCACAGAGTAGAGCAGAGTACAGCAGCGCACAGTGGAGCGCGGAAACCCACCGAATGACAGTGTATACCACGAAAGCCGAATCTATTCATACATAACTAAAGCAAAGATGGCCTGAACAAACGTAGCCTAACTCTTAATAACGTACCGGGACCACAATTACTGGAGTCCCCAGAGGCGAGCAGAGTATTGTAGAGCAATCTAGAGCGTAGAAATCCACCGAATAGCTGTCGATAGAACAAATGGCTACTCTATCCTGTCCTAACCCATCCCAACGTAATGTAAATAAACGTAACATATCCTAACGTAACGCGCCGAGGCCACAGTTGCTGGCGTCCCCAGACACAAGCAGAATGTACTGGAGCACGGTAGGGCACAGAAAGCCAACAAATAGAAGCGTATAGCAGAAAAGCCAAAGAAATCATAACGTAACCGGTCCTAACCTAACTTAACCAAACGTACTAATCAACTAAACCTTACGAGCCGGGTTCACTATTCCTGGCCTCTCCATCGCCATGCAGAGCGTACTAGAGGAGACGAGACCTCAGAAATTCATAGGATCGCAGGATATAGCAGAAAAGTCATACTTACCCATACCTGACCCACGCAAACATAACCTAACTGAGCGTGACGTAACACAAACTAACGTGCCGCGGAGTCTGTTTCTGGTTTCCTCAGAGCAAATCAGAGCATATAAGGTCACAATAGAGCGCAGAAGTCCGCCGAATGTCAGTGTGTAGCACAAAAGTCAAAGCAATCCAACCCTAACCAAGCCAAAAGTAACATAACCAAACGTTACACATATCAACCTAACGTGGCGAGTCCACTATTTCTAGCCTCCCCAGAGCGAAGCAAAACATTCTAGGGCGCAATAGAGCGCAGAAATCCACCGAAAAACGGTGTATACTGCGAAAGTCAAAGCTATCCTTACCAAACGCAAAATAACATATTCCAACCGAACGTAGACGAGCACAAACTGAAGTGCCGAGACCACTACTTCTGGCACACCCATAGCCGAACAGAGTATGGTAGAGCAGTGTGGTGCGTAGAAATCCACAGAATAGCGGTGTATTGCACAAAAGTCAAATCTATCCTATCCTAACCTCAGCAAACGTAGCATAACCAAACGCAACATAGCTCAGCCTAACGTGACAAGCCCACTACACCTGGCCTCCGCACAGCTATGCAGAATATACTAGAGCTTAGTAGAAGGCAGGAATCTATCCAATAGCGGTATACAGCGCAAAAGATGAAGCCATTCTAACCAAACCTATCCTAACCTAACCAAAGCAAACGTAGGGTAACTAAACCAAACGTGCCTCGAGCATTATTGATGGCCACCACAGAGACAAGCAGAACATATTCGTGCACATTAGAGCGCAGAAGTCCACCGAATAGTGGTGTTTAGCTCAAAAGTTATAGCTATCCTCTCCTAACCTAACCAACCTTAATACAACCGCAAGTAACCCAACTCAAATTAACATGCCGAGACCAATGCTGCTGCTCTCCCCAAAGCCAAGCAGAGCATATTAGAGCACAGCAGGGGGCAGGAATCCACCGAATAGCAGTGAAGGGCACAAAAGTTAAATCTATCCCGTCGTAACATAGCCAAACCTAACGGAACCAAGCGTAATATGACTCAGCCTAACGTGCCGCGACCACTATTGCTGGCCTCCCCGGGGCCATGCAGAGCATGTTATGGGACAGTATGGGAGGAAATCCATAAAGTCGCAGTGTATAGCAGAATAATCAAAGATATCCAGACCTTACCCATGCTAACATAACACTACCAAACGTAAACTAGCTTAATCTAATATGGCGCGGCCACCATTTCTGGCGTTCCGAGATCAAAGCAGAACATATTAGAGCACAGTAGGGCGTAGAATTCCACCGAAAAGGAGTGCGCAGCACAAAAGTCATAGTTACCATATCCTTACATAGCCAATCCTAACGCTACCAGACGTAATCAAGCTCAACCTGACGTGCCGCCTACACTATTGCTACCCTTCTCGATGCCAAGCTGAACATATTAGGGGAGAGTAGAGCTCAAAGGTCCATAGAATCGCAGTGCATAGCACAAGCGTCGAAGCTACCCTCTTCTAAACAATCCTAACGTAACACAACCGAACGTAGCTTAACTGCACCTAACGTGCCGATACCACTATTACATGAATCCACAGAGCAAGCAGAATATACTAGAGAACAGTGCAATGTAGGAGTCTACCGGACAATAGTGTATATCACGTAAGCTAAAGCAATCCAAACCTAACCCAGAGGAACGTAAACTATCCAAACGTAGCCTAATACAACCTAACGAGCCGAAACCACTATTACTGCCCCACAGACTCGAGCAGAGTATTATAGTGCTATGTAGAGCGTAGAAATCCACCGAGCAGCAGCCCATAGCGCAAAAGTCAACTATACACTATCCCAACCTGTTCAAACGTAATATAAGCAAACGCAACGTATCTTAACCCAACGTGACGAGACCATTAGTGCAGACCGCCCCAGAGACACGCATAATATGTTAGACGACAGTAGAGAGCAGGAAGCCTCCAGCTAGCACTTTGTAGCACAAAAGTCGAAGATATACTAACCAAACCTGACCTATACCGTCATACCCAAACGTAGACTAACTAATCCTAACGAGCAAAGTGCACCATTGCTGGCCACCACATCGCCAAGCAGAACATATTAGTGGAGCGTCGAGCGCAGATGTCCATAGATTGGGAATGTATTGCAAAGGTCAAAGATATCCTGACCAAACCCAGACCATCCTAACCTAACCAAGCGTAACCTAACTCAACCTAACGTAACAAAACCACTGTTTCTGACATCGCCAGATCCACGCGTAGGATATTAGAGCGCAGCGGGGCGTGAAAATCGACTGCACTGCAGTGTATAGCACAAAAGTCAAAGCTATCCTCTCCTAACATAGGCAAACGTATCGTACCAAGCGTAACCTAACACTTCCTATCGTGCCGAGACAGCTACTGCTGCCCTCCTCAGGGCCAAGGGGAATATATTAGAGCACAGTAGAAACGAGAACTCCACCGAATAACAATGTATAGCACAAGAGTTAAAGCTATCCTGACCAAACATAGCCTGACCCAACCGAACCGAACGTAACCTGACGCATCGTAATGTGCCGAGACCACTATTGCTGGCCTTGCCAGAGACAAGCTGAAATTATTAGAGCACTGTAAGTAGCAGAAATACCCCTAATAGAAGACAATTGCTCTACAGCCAAAGCTACCCTCTCCTAGACAAGCCAAATGTCTCCTAACTCAACTTAACGTGCCGCGACCATTTCTGCTGTCCTCCGCAGAGCCAAACAGAACACATTAGTGGGGAGTAGAGCGCATAAATACACAGAATAGCATTGTATAACGGAATAGTCGGAGATACCCAGACCTAACCCACACCAACAGGACATAGCCAAACATAGCCTCACTCAAGCTATCGTGCCGAGACCACTATCGTTGCCCTCCCCAGAGCCAAGCAAGGCATACTAGACCACAGTAGAGCGCAGAAATCAACTGAATATCAGCGCATTGCACAAAAGTCAAAGCTACAATCTCCTAACCTGACCAAACGTGACATGACCAGACGTAACGTAGCCCAGTCTGTGGCGCCACCACCACTATTGCTGGCGTCACGAGAGGCAATGGGATTATAGGAGAGCACAATAGAGCGCAGAAAGCCGCCAGATATCAATTTATTGCACAAGAGACAAAGATATCCTAAACTACCCAGACATAGCATAACCTAACCAAGCGCGGAATAACTAAACCTCACGTACCGCGAACGCTATTGCTGGATTCCTCAGAGGCAGGAGGAATGTTGCATAGCACAGTAGAGCACACAGGTCCATATAATGTCGGAGTTGAGCACATAAGTCGGAGTCATCCTAACGTAACCCAACCAAACCTAACCCAAACTAGCCAAGCCAAGGGTAACCTAACATAACCCAGCGGGCCGAGACCACCATTGCTGGCCTGCCCAGAGCCAAGCAGAGCATACTAGAGCACAGTAGGGAGCAGAAATTCAACGTATAGCAGTATACACCAAAAGACCGAGCTAACCCACCTAACCCAGCCAAGCGTATCAAAACCAAACGTTATCCTATCGTACCGCGACAACTATTGCTAGCCTTCCCAGTGCCATGCATAACATGCTGGAGCAGAGTGGAGCGCAGAAATACACAGAACAACTGTTTATACCACGAAAGTCGAAGCGTCCCAACCCTAACACAAATTAGCATACCCTAACCGAACGTAGCGTAACTCAACCTGGCGCGCCGAGAAGACAATTGCTGGCCACCCCAGAGACGAGCAGGGTATAGTAGAGCGATGTAGAGGGTAGAAATCCGGAGAATTGAATTGTACAGCACAAAAGCCGACGATAAACTTCCCTAACATAACCAGTAGTGACATTAACAAACGTATCCTAACAGTACCCATCGTGCCACGACCACTATTCCTGGCCTCCCCAGATTCCAGAAGAGTAGAGTAGAGCACAGTAGAGCGCAGAAAGCCCCCAAATAGGAACTTAAACCGCAATGGTCAATGATGTCTGACCTAATCGGGCATAACCTAACCTAACCAAAGATACAATAACTAATCCTAACGAGCTGAGACCTCTGTTGCTGACCTCCCCAGCGCCAAACAGGGCACACAAGATCACAGTACAGCGCAGATGTTCACCGAATAGCATTGTGTAACACAGAAGTCAAAGCTATCCTATCCTAACCTAACCAAACGTAACGTAAGCGGTCGTAACTTGTTCCAACCTAACCTGCCAGGAACGATATTGCTGGCCTCAAGAGAGCTGAGGAGAGAATAGCAGAGTAATGTAGAACGCTTAAGTGGACCGAACAGCAGTGTATAGCACAAGAGTCAAGGCCATCCTAACCAAACCCAACCAAACCTAACCCAAACAAACGCAACAGAAATCAACCTAACGTGCCAAGACCAATACTGCCGGCCTCCCCAGAGCCAAGGAGAACATACTAGACGACAGTACAGCGTAGACGTAACAAAACGTAATATTACTCCTCCTAACGTGCCCCGACCTCTATTGCTGCCGTCCACAAGGCCAAGAAGAACACATCAGAGGAGAGTAGAGAGCAGAAGTCCATAGAACCGCAGGGTATAGCACTACAGTCGGAGCCACCCTATCTTAACGTAGCCAAACGTAGCATAACCGAAGGTAGTGTAACTCAACCTAACGAGACGCGACCACTACTTCTTGCCTCCCCAGGTCCAAGCAGAATATGCTAGAGAAGCGTAGAGCGAAGTAATCCACCGCATTTCTGTGTGTAGCACAAAAGTCGAAGATACCATATGCTATCCTGTCCTAACCTAACCTAACCTAACGTAGCCTAACTTAATATAACGCGAGGAGAATAAAATTGCTGGCCTCCCCAGAGACAAGCACAGCATATTAGAGAACTGTAGAGCGCACGAATACACGAACGGGCGGTGTATAGCGTAAAAGTCAAAACCATCTTATCCTAACCTAACCAAACGTGACATATGCAAACGTAACTTAACTAAGCCTAACATAACGAGACCACTATTGCTGGCCTCCACGGAGCAAAGCAGAATATACTAGAGCGGAGCAGAGCACAGAAATCCACCGTATTGCAGTTTACATCAAAATAGTCAAACATATCCTATCCCAACCTCACATTGCCTAACCAAGTAAAGGTAGTGAAACTTAACATAACGTGACGAGACCAGTATTGCTGGCCTCCTCATCGCCAAGCAGAGCATGCGGAGCACATTAGGGCGATGAAATCCACCGAAAAGCAGTGAATAGCACAACACGCAGAGTAGCAAATCCTGACCTAGCCAAACGGGACATTTCCGAACGTAGCGTATATGAACCCAATATGACGAGACCACCATTGCTGGCCTCCACAGAGACAAGCAGTGCGCACAACAGCACGGTAGAGCGCTGAAATTCACCGCATTGGAGTGAAAACCACAAGATCCGTGAATACCCTATCCTAATCAGACCTAACCTGAACTAACCAATCGTAGCATAGCTAAATATGACGTGCCGCGAACACAGCCCCTGGCTTCACCAGGGCCAAGCAGAATATAGTAGAGAACAGTATATCACTGATATCTACGGAATAGCAGTGTAAAGCACAATAGCAAATGTAGCCTATCCTAACCTAGCCTATCGTAACACACCAAATCGTAACATAACGAAACCTAACATTACGAGACCGCCATTGAGGGCCTCCACACGGACAAGCAGAGTGTACTGGAGCGCGATAGTGCTCAGAAATCCATCGCAATGCTGTGAGTACCACAAAAGTTAAAGGCATTGTGACCTAATCTGTCCCAACCTAACCTTCACGAACGTAGTGTAACGTTACATAACGTGACGAGGCCAATATTTCTGGATTCCATAGAGCCAAGCAGGAAATACTAGTGCACAGTAGAATGCAGAAATCCACCGAGAAGCTGTGTATAGCGCAAATGTCAAGGTAGCATATTCAAACCTTGCCAAACGAAGCATATCCGAACGTATCCTAGCTCAACCTAACATGTCGAGACCTCCATTCCTGGCCTCCGCAGAGAGTAGAGGAGTGTACTAGATCGTAATAGTGCGCAGAAATCAAATGCGAAGCAATGAAAGTCGCAAAAGCCGAAGCTATCCTAACCAAACTTAACCGAAACTAATCAAACCAAACGTAACCTAACTGAAACTAGCGCGACACGGCCACTACTGCTGGCAACCCCACAGTCGAGCAGAGGATAGTAGAGCAATGAAGAGATAGGAAATCCTCCAAATATCAGTGTATATCACAAAAGTCAAAGATAACCACACCTTGCCTGACCTAAGCTAACCTAACCAGTCGTAGCACAACTGAACATAAGGAGACGAGACAACTATTGCTGGCCTCCCCAGAGACAAGCAGGACAAACTAGAGCGCAATAGGACTAAGAGGTCCTCCAAACAACGACGTACAGCACAAAAGAACAGGCTATCATGTCCTAACCAAGCAAAATGTATCATGAACTTACTTAACGTTATTCAACGTAACGCGCAGAGGACGCTATTACTGGCCCCTCCAGAGCCAACCAGAATATACTAGGGAACGGTAGAGGGCAGAAATACTCCGCATTGCAGTATATAGCGCAAAAGCCAACGCTATCCTATCGTAACACATCCAAACGTAACATAACTACACCTGATATGACGACACCACTATTGCTGGCCTCCGCATAGAAAAGCAAAATGTACTATAGCACAGTAGAGCGCAGAAATCAACAGCTTTACAGTGAATAACACAAAAGCCGTAGATAGCCTAACCCAACCTGACCTGATCTAATCAAACCGAACGCAGCATAGCGCAACAAGACGGGCCGCGACCACTGCTCCATGCCTACCCAGAGCAGAGCAGAGTGTAGCAGAGCAATTTAGATCACAGGAATCCGTCGAAAAGCAGTGTACATCACAAAAGTCACAGCTACACTATCCTGACCAGTCCAAACGTAGTGTAACTAAACGCAACCTTACTTAGCCTGACGTGCCCAGACGACAGTTACAGGATTCCCAGGGCCAAGTAGGATACACTAGAGCACAGCAGACCGTAGAGGGTCTCGAAAGAGCAGCAAATGGCACTAATGTCAAAGATATCCTAACCTTACCTGCCCGAACCTAACCTAAACAAGCGTAGTACATCTACGCCTAACCAGCCGAGACAACAATTGCTGGCCTCCTCAGAGTCGAGCACAGTACTGTAGAGCAGTATAGAGAGCAGGAATCCACCGAATAGCAATGTATGTAACAAAAGTCGAAGTTACCCTATCCTAACCTAACCAAACGTAACATACCCACACGTAACCTGCCGGCTATCCTAACCTAACCCATCCGAACCAATCAGAAGCAAACGAAATCAAACACAGGATAACGTTCCGCGGCCAATTTTTCTGCAATCCCCATAGACGAGCAGAATATGTTATAGGAGAGCGGGGCGCAGAAGTACATAAACTAGCGTTGTAGGTCTGAAAAGCCCTAGACACTCACACACTCCCAAACTAACCTAACACAACCGAACGCAACCTAACTCTATCTAACGTGCGGAGACCGCAGTTGCTGGCCTCCCCGTGCGAAACAGAATATGCAGGAGCAATGTAGAGTGCATAGATCGACGAACAGCAGCATACAACACAGAAGACAAATGAATCATTAGCAAACAAATCATAACCTAACCTAACCAAACGTAACCCAACAAAATCTAACGTGCCGCGATCAGTATTTCTGGCCTCACCAGAGACAAGCAGCACATGTTAGAAAAGAGCAGAGCGCAGAGACCCATAGAATAACAGTGTATAGCAGAAGAGCCAATGATAACAGCCTAACCGTAAATAATCTAAACCAACCGAACGAGACATATCTAAACATAACGAGCCGCGATGTCTATTGCTGGCATCCCGAAAGAAAAGCAGAGTATGAAGGAGTCCAGTAGAGCGCAGAAGCCCCTAGAAAAGCAGTGTGTAGCGCAAGACTCAATGCTTTCCTAGCCCAACGCAACGTAACCTAACCAAACCGAAATTATTCTAGCTCAACCTAACCGGCCGCGACTACTATTGCTGGCCTTCCTAGACTCGAGCATGGTATAGTAGAGCGACGTAGAGCGCCGAAGTCCGCCGAACAGCTGTGCATCGCACAAAAGTAGAAGCCATCCTCATCAAACCCATCATAATCTGACCAAGCCGAACGTAGCGTATCTGAAACAAACGTGACACGACCACAATTGCTGGCCACTCCAGAGACAAGCAGAACATATTACAGCACACTAGAGCGCAGAGGTCCACCGAATGGCAGTGTATGGCACTAAAGTTAAAGCTACCATTTCCTATACAAAACAATCGTAACATAACCAAACGTAGCTTAGCACTGAGTAATATGACGAGAACACAGTTGCTGCCCTCCCCAAGCCGAGCAGCGCATACTAGAGGGCAGTAGATCGCTGATATACACCGAGCAGCAGTGTATAGCACAAAGGTCACAGCTACACTATCCTAACCTATATAGACCTTAGCCAGCGAAACGTAGAATAGCTCAACCTAACGCGCCGCGGCCACAATTCCCGGCGTCCCAGAAGACGAGCAGAGTGTGATGGCGCACAGTAAATCGCAAGAGTCCATGGAGTAGCATTGTGCAGGACAAAAGACAAATATATCCCTACCTAAACCAACATAACCTAACATAATCAAACGAAATCCAACTCAACTTAACATGCCAAGATTATTATTGCTGGCCTCCCCAGAGCCAAGCAGAGCATATTAGAGCAATGCAGAGCGCAGAAATCCACAGAATGTTGGTGTATAGCTCAAAAGTCAGAGCTACCCTATCCTAACGGAACCAAACGTAACACAATCGAACGCAACATAGCTCAGCCTAACGTGCCGAAAGCACTACAGCTGGCCTCTCCATAGCCAAGCAGAATATAATAAAGTACAGTAGAGTGCAGAAATCCACCTAGTAGCAGTGCATATCGCAAAGTCGTAGAAATCATGACCATACGTGACATAACCAAGCATAACCAAACATAACCTAACTCAGCCTATCGTTCCACGACCGCTATTGCTGGTCTCCGCAGATTCGAGCAGCGTACAGTAGAGCAATGAAGAGCGCAGAAATCCACCGAATAGCAGTGTATGGCAAAAAAGTCAAGGTTGCACTGTCCTAACCTGAACAAGCGTAACCTTATCAAACGTAACATAAGACAACGTTACGTGATGAGAGCACTATTGCTCCCCTCCAAGCGCCAAGCAGCGCATACTAGAGGAGCATAAATCCCAGAGGTTCACAAAGTGGCAGTGTATAGCACGAAAGTCAAGGAAGTCCTCCCCAAACCCTAACAAACCTAATCTAACCGAGCGTCACTTAACACAGCCTAACGGGTCACGGACACTATTTCTGTCTCTGCCACATCAAAGCAGAGAATATTAGATCTCAGTATAGACAGAAATCCACCGAATAGCAGTGTATAGCAAGATAGTCAAAGCTATGCTATCCTAACCTAACGAAACGTAACACAAGCAGGTGTTACGAAACGCAAGCTGACGTGCCACGAATGCTATTGCTGGCATGGCGAGAGCTAAGCACAGTATAGCAAAGCACCGTAGAGCGCAGATATCCACCGAACAGCAGTGTATAACACAAAAGTCAGAGCCATCCTAACCATTCGTTACCTAACCTTACATAACCACCCGCAACTTAACTCAACCTATCGTGCCACGAATGCTATTGCTGGTATCTCCAGGGCCCCAGTGAATATTAGATGGCAGTAGACGCAGAAATGCACCGAATAGCAGTGTATAGCACAAAAGTCGTAGCTACACTATCCTAACCTAACCAAACGTAGCATAAGCGGACGTTAGGTAACGCAACCTGACGAGCCACAACTGCTATTGATTGCATAACGGGAATTAAGCAGAGTATACCAGTGCAATGCAGAACGCTGAAATCGTCCGAATAGCAGTGCAAAGCACAAAGGTCAAAGCTACCATAGCCAAACATAACCAAGCCTGAACAAACCAAACGTAACGTAACTAAACCTAACGTGCTGAGAGCACTACTCCTGACGTCCAGAGAGGCAAGCAGGGAGCGATAGCGCACAGACGGGCGCAGAAGTCCACATTGTAGCCGTGTGTGGTACAAAAGTCAAAGATATCGTAACCAAACCGAACCGAATGTAAGGTAACTAAACGCAACGCGCTGCGGCCGATATTGCTGCCTCCCACAGAGTCATGCTGAATACAATAGAGAAACGTACGGCGCAGGTATTTTTGGAAAACCAGTGTAAAGCACAAAAGACAAATCTATCCTAACCAAACCTATCCCAAACTAACCCGACCGAATGTAGCCTAAATGAACCTAACGTGCCGCGACCACAATTTCTGGCCTCCCGGGCGTCCTACGTGATGAGAGCACTATTGCTCCCCTCCAAGCGCCAAGCAGCGCATACTAGAGGAGCATAAATCCCAGAGGTTCACAAAGTGGCAGTGTATAGCACGAAAGTCAAGGAAGTCCTCCCCAAACCCTAACAAACCTAATCTAACCGAGCGTCACTTAACACAGCCTAACGGGTCACGGACACTATTTCTGTCTCTGCCACATCAAAGCAGAGAATATTAGATCTCAGTATAGACAGAAATCCACCGAATAGCAGTGTATAGCAAGATAGTCAAAGCTATGCTATCCTAACCTAACGAAACGTAACACAAGCAGGTGTTACGAAACGCAAGCTGACGTGCCACGAATGCTATTGCTGGCATGGCGAGAGCCAAGCACAGTATAGCAAAGCACCGTAGAGCGCAGATATCCACCGAACAGCAGTGTATAACACAAAAGTCAGAGCCATCCTAACCATTCGTTACCTAACCTTACATAACCACCCGCAACTTAACTCAACCTATCGTGCCACGAATGCTATTGCTGGTATCTCCAGGGCCCCAGTGAATATTAGATGGCAGTAGATGCAGAAATCCACCGAATAGCAGTGTATAGCACAAAAGTCGTAGCTACACTATCCTAACCTAACCAAACGTAGCATAAGCGGACGTTAGGTAACGCAACCTGACGAGCCACAACTGCTATTGATTGCATAACGGGAATTAAGCAGAGTATACCAGTGCAATGCAGAACGCTGAAATCGTCCGAATAGCAGTGCAAAGCACAAAGGTCAAAGCTACCATAGCCAAACATAACCAAGCCTGAACATACCAAACGTAACGTAACTAAACCTAACGTGCTGAGAGCACTACTCCTGACGTCCAGAGAGGCAAGCAGGGAGCGATAGCGCACAGACGTGCGCAGAAGTCCACATTGTAGCCGTGTGTGGTACAAAAGTCAAAGATATCGTAACCAAACCGAACCGAATGTAAGGTAACTAAACGCAACGCGCTGCGGCCGATATTGCTGCCTCCCACAGAGTCATGCTGAATACAATAGAGAAACGTACGGCGCAGGTATTCTTGGAAAACCAGTGTAAAGCACAAAAGACAAATCTATCCTAACCAAACCTATCCCAAACTAACCCGACCGAATGTAGCCTAAATGAACCTAACGTGCCGCGACCACAATTTCTGGCCTCCCGGGCGTCCCGCAGAATATATAAGAGGAGGGCAGCGCGCAGACATCCACAGAATAGCTGTGTGCAGCACAAAAGTCAAAGATATCATAATCAGACACGACGCAACCTAACCTAAACAAACGTAACCTAGCTAAGTCTAACGTGCCGCGACAAGTATTTCTGGCCTCACCGGAGCCAAGCAGGACATATTAGAAAAGAGCAGGGCGCAGAAACCAAAGAATAGCCATGTATAGCACAAAAGACAAGGCCACGCTAGCCTAACACAAGATAGTCAAAGCTTTCCGAACGTAACAAACCTCAACATAGCGTGCTGCGGCCACTATTGCTGGCATCCCCGGAGACGTGCAGAACATATTCGAGGCAGATAGGTGGCACAAGTCCCTAAATTAGCGGTACATTGTATAAAAGTCAGAGCTACCCTAACGTAACCCAAACTATCCTAACGTAACCAAACCTAACATTACTCAAGCTAACGTGACGAGACCCCTGCTGCTGGCCGCCCCAGAGCCAAGCAGGATACACTAGAGTAACGTGGGGAACAGAAATTGCCCGAATAGCGGTGTATATCACAAAAGCGAAAGCTATCCAAGCCAAACATATCCTAGCCTAAGCAAACCGAACGTAACATAGATCCACATAACGCACCGCGACCACTATTGACGGCGTCCCCAGAGGCATGCTGAATACGAAAGAGAACAGTAGATCGCGGAAATTCATAGAACAGCAGTGTATAGCGCAAAAGTCAATTCATCCTAACAAAAACCTATCCTAGCATATCCCGGAAAAACGTAACCTAACTCAACCTAACATGCCGCGACATCTTTTGCTGGCGTCTCCACATACATGCAGGATATGATAAAGCACAGTGGGCCGCTGAAATTAATACAATAGCTGCGTGTGGAGCAAGTGCCAAAGCGATCCTAACGTAACACAACCAAAACAAACTTAACCAAACGTTATCTATCTTAACCAAGCATGCCGCGAACACTGTTTCTGGCTTCCCGAGATCCGAGCAGAACATATTGGAGGAGGGTAGAGCGCAGAAATGCATTTCTTAGCGGCGTATGGCAGAAAGGTCGTGGCTATACTAACCAAACACAAACCAACCTAACACACCCGTACGTTACATACCCCAACACAACTTGCCGCGACGCTATTGCGGGCGCCACCAGGGACATGCAGGACATATTAGAAGAGTGCAGAGAATAGAAATCCGTAGAATAGCAGCGTATAGCAGAAAATGCGAAGTTACTCCAGCCCAACGCAAACTAACCTGAACATTCAGAACGTAACACAACGCAACATAACGAACCGCGACCACTATCGCTGACGCCACAGAGACGTACAGAACAAGTTAGAGGAGAGAAGATAGCCGAAACCCGTGTATTAGGAGTGGATAGTGGAAAAGCCAAAGCTGTCCAAGCCCAACCCAAACTAACCGAACACAGCCAAACGCAGCATAACTCAACCCAACCTACTACAACCATTATTTATGGTCTCACCAGAGCCAAGCAGAACATATTAGAAGAGAGTAGAGTGCAGAAGCACATTGAATCCCAGTGTAAAGGGCAAAAGTCAAAGCTACCCTAACCTAACCAAACCTAACCGGACCTAGCCAAAAGGCAACTTAACTAAACCTAACGTATCACGACCTCTATTGCTGGCCTCGCCAGAGCCAAGCAGAACATGTTAGAGGAGGGTAGAGCGAAGAAATCCATAGAATAGCAGTGTACAGAGGAAAAGTCGGAGCTATCCTAACCTATACTGACCAAGCCCGACCTAGCCAAACGTAGCTTAACTCAACATAACGTGCCCAGACCATTATTGCTGGCCTGCCCTGAGTCAAGCGGAACATATTACAGGATGATAGAGCGCAGATATCCGCAGAAGCGGAGTATACAGCTCAAAAGTCAAAGCTGACCTATCCTAACATAACCGAACGTAGCGTAACCTAGCCAAGCGTAGACTAACACAACATAAAGTGCCGCGGCCCTATTGCTAGCCTTCCCAAAGCCAAGCAGAGTATACTGGAGCTGAGTACAGCGCAGAATTCCACCGACCTCTACGGTATAGCACAAGAGTGGAAGCTATCCTCTCCTAACCTTAACTAAGGTAACGTCACCATACGCGTCTCAAGGCATCCTAACGTGCTGTGGCCACTATTACTGCCCTGCTCAGAGCCAAGCAGAATATAGTAGAGCACAGTTGAGCAAAGAAATCAGCCCCACTACAGTTTATGGCAAATGGGTCAAAGCTATCCTGACATGACCAGACATGACCTTCCTTAACGAAACGTAACCTAACTCTAGCTTACGTGCCTCTGCCACCATTGCAGGCTTCGCCAGAGCCGAGTGGAAGATATTAGAGGGCAGTAGAGCGCAAAAGTCCAAAGAAGCGCAGTGTATAGCACAAAAGTTGCACCTACCCTATCCCAACATATCCAAACGTAACATACCCCAACCAAACGTAGATTGTCACAACATAACACTCCGCGACGACTATTGATGGCCTCCCCAGAGCCAAGTAGAACATACTGGTGATGATTATAGCGCAGAAGTCCACCGAATAGTGGTTTATAGCACAAGAGTCATAGCTATAGTGCCTTAACATAACCAATCGTAACATAGCCAAACGTAACCTAACTAAACATATCGTACCGCCACCACTATTGCAGGCCTCCCTATTCCATGTTAGCATAGGATAGCATTGACTTCTTTTCTAAGCACTGCATTTCGGAGCATATCTGCGGACTGCTGTGCGCTAGTGTGCTCCGCTTGGATCTGGGGAAGCGCGCAATTGTGGTTTCGGCACGTTAGGTTGAGATACGTAACGTTTGGTTACGTTACGTTTGGCAAGTGTAGGGAAGCATAGCTGTGACCTTTGTGCTATACACTGCTGTTCCGTGGATTTATGCGCTCTACTGTGCTGTAATGTTTTTTACTTGGCTCTGAGGAGCCCAGCAATATTTGTCTTGGCACGTGAGTTTGGGTTTGTTTACGCTTCCTTATGTTATGTTATGATATTTTCGGTCTGGGTTGCCTTGACTTTCGCACTATACACCGTTCTTCGGCGAATTTCTGCGCTCTAATGTGCTCTGTTCTACTCTGCTTGGCCCTGGCGAAGCCGGCAATACTGGTCGCGGCAAGTTACGTTGAGTTAGGTTACGTTCCGTTAGGCAACGTTAGCTTGTATTATGCTTGGATACCATCAACTTCTCTGCTACACGCAGATTTCGGATCATTTCTGCTCTCTACTATGCTGTAGTATATTCTGCTTTGCTCTGGGGAGGGCAGCAATTGTGGTATCGGTACGAATCGTTTTTTTTATACTACGTCTGCCTACGTTACGTTAGTATTGGTTATCTTTTGACAGCTTTGGCTTTTTCTGCTATGCACTTCGATTCTATGGATTTTTGCGTTCTGCCCTCCTATAGTATCTTCTGCTCTGCTCCGGGGAGGCCAGCTATAGTGGTCGCAGCGCCTTGGTTTGAGATTGGTTTGGCTTGCCCGCGTTACGTTCGGTGAGGTTAGTAGAATATGGCTGTGACTTTTGTGCTACACACTGATATTCGGTGTATTTCTGCGCTCTGCTGCGCTCTAATACTTTCTGCTTGGATGCGGGCTGGACATCAATGGTGGTATCTGCACGTTAGGGTAAGATATGTTACGTTCGGTTAGGTCAGATTAGGATTAGTTCGGCAAGGATTACTTTGACTATCGTGTTGTATACCCTTATTTGGTGGATATCTGAGCTCTACTGCGCCCTAATGCATTCTGCATGGCTCTCGGGAGGCCAGCAATTAGTGGTCTCGGCAAGATAGCTTGAGATCCGTTACGTTTTATTAGGCTAGGTTATGTTAAGTTCGGCTAGGATAGCATTGCTTTCGTACTACACGCCGTTCCTCGGCGGGCGTCTGCACTCAACTGTGCACTACTATTTTCTCCTTGGCCCTCGGGAGGCTAGCAATGGCGATAGCGGCACCTTATGTTGCGCCAGGCTACGCTAGGTTAGGTTACGTTAGCTATGGTAGGTTTCGTATAGCTTTGACTTTTCTGCTGTGCACTGCGATTCTATAGATTCCTGTCCTCTTCTCTCCTCTCATACCTTCTGCTCGGCTCTGTGGTGGACAGCAATAGTGGTTTCGGCACAACATGTTGTGTTAGGCTTGGCTTGGTTAGTTTAGTTTGGTTGAGGTAAGGTTTGGATATCTGTCACTTTTGCACTATACACTGCGATGCGGCGAATTTCTGCGCTTTACCGTTCTCTAGTATAATCTGCTTGTTACTGGAGAGGCCAGCAATATTCGTCTCGCCACGTTACGCTGATATAGGTTACGTTCCGCTATGCTACGTTTGGATACGTTAGGATTGGGCAGCTACGGTTTTTGTGCTATACACTGCTATTTGGTTCATTCCTGCACTCTAGATTGCCCTAATATGCTCCTCTTGGTTTTGCGGAGGCAAGCAATGTTTGCCTCTGCACCTTAGGATGGGTCATGTTACGTTCGGATACGTTACGTTTAGTTATGTTAGGTTATGGTAGCTTCGATTTTCACGCTACACACAGACATTCGGCGGATTTCTGGGCTCTACTGTGCTCAAATATTTTCTGCTTGGCTCTGGGGAAGCCAGAAGTAGTGGTCTCGGCACGTCAGGTTGAGATACGCTACGTTTGGATATGTCAGCTTACGTTTGGTTCGGTTAGGATAGCTTCGACTTTCGTAGCGCACACTGTTATTCTATGGATTGGCGTACTCCACTCTCCTATATTATTTTCTGCATGGCTTTTTGGATGCCAGCAATATAGGTCTCAGCACGTTAGATTGGGTTTTCGTTACGTTTGTTTATGTTACGATTGGCCAGGTTATAGTTGCATAGCTTTAACTTTCGTGATGTAAAATGTTATACGGTGGGTTCCTGCGCTCTACGGCTCTCTTGTATAATCTGCTTGGCTCTACGAAGGCCAGCAATAGTTGTCTCGCCACGTAACTTTGGATTAAGTTACGTTCGGTTGAGTTACGTTTGGATAGGTTAGGATAACATTGCTTCACCTTTTGTGCTCTACTGTGCTATACGGAGGATTTCTGCGCTCTACATCGCTCTAATATGCTCTGCATGACTCTGGTGGGGGCAGAAACTATTGCCTCGTCGCGATATGTTGCGATATGTTACGTTTGTTTACGATACGCTTGGTTAGGTTAGGGTAGGGTAGCTCTGTCCTTTGTGCTGTAAGCTGCTCTTCCGTGGATTTCTGGCTCACCTCTGCTCTAGTATGCTGTGCCTGGCTCTGGGGAAGCCAGCAATTGCGGCCTCGGCACATTAGGTTGACATATGCTAAGTTTGGTTAGGTTAAGATACGCTACGTTCGGCTCGGACCGCTTTGACTTTCCTACTTTACACTGCTATTCGGTAGATTTCTGCGCTCTACTGAGCTCTACTACATACTGCTTGGCCCTGTCGAGGCCAGCAATAGTGCTCGCGGTTCGTTACATTGAGTTAGACTACGGTTGGTTAGGTTGCGTTTGTTTCGGGCTAGGTTCGGATAGCTTTGACTTTTCTGCTATACACTGCGATTCTGTCGACTTCTGTTCCCAGTCCCCTCTAATATGTTTTGCGGTATACAATGATATTCCGTGGTTTTCTGCACTCCCCTGTGATCTAACGTTTTCTGCTTTACACTTGGGAGGCTAAGAATGGTGTTCGCGGTACTCTACGTTGAACTAGGCTACGTTTGATTAGGTTGGGGTGCTAATGGTTATGTTAGGGTATCTTCGTCCTTTGTGCTATACACTGCAATGCTGTGGATTTCGGAGCTCTACTGCCCTGTAGTACATTTTGCCTATCTCTTGGGAAGCGAACAATAGTGTCCTCGGCACGTTAGGCTGAGCTAGGCTACGTACGGTTAGATTAGCCTTGGTCAGGTTAGCTTAGGATACCTAACACCTTTGTGCTATACACTGCTATTTGGTGGCTTCCCGCGCTCTTCTCTGCTCCAGTATATTCCGCTTGGCAATGCGGAGGCCAGCAACTGTTGTCTCGGCACGTTAGTTTAAGTTAGGTTAATTTGGCTATATTACGCTTCTGTAGGTTAGGATAGAGTAGCTTCTACCTTTGCGCTATACACTGATATACGGAGGACTTCTGCGCACTTCAATGCTCTACTATGCTCTGCTCCACTCTCTGGAGGCCAGGAACATTGGTCGCGGCACGATAGGTTTGGTTAGAGTAAGTTTGGATACGTTAGGTTACGTTGCGTTAGGCTACGGTAGATTTGACTTCTGGCTTGGCACAGCTATTCGGTCGATATCTTCGCCTACGTTGCTCTACTAGCATCTGCTTGTCTCTAGAGGGCTAGAAATGGCAGTCGTCTCACGTTTGGTTGAGTTATGTTACTTTGGTTAGTTTAGGTTATGTTAAGTTTGGTAAGGATGTCTCTGTCTTTTGCGCTATACACCGCTATTCTGTGGATTTCCGCGTTCTACGGTGCTCTAGCATAATCTGCTTTTCTGTTGGGAGGCCAGCAACTGTGGACTCGGCACTTTAGCTTAAGCTAGGCTATGTTCCTTTATATTACGTTTCGATTGGTTAGGAGAGGGTACAGTTGTCTTTTGTGCTATAGACTGATATTCGGAGGATGTCTTCTCTCTACATTTCGCTACTATACTCTGCTCAGCCCTGGGGATGCCAGTAATAGTGGTATGTGCACGTTAGGTTGAGTCAGGAAACGTTTGGCTATGATATGTTTGCTTGGGTTGTGTTTGGATAGAAGAGGTTTTCGTGGTATACATTGCTATTCGGTAGACTTCCGAGCTCTACTGTGCTCCACTATACTCTCCTCGACCCTGGGAAGGCCAGCAATAATGGTCGGGGCACATCCGGTACAGACAGTCTACGTTTGATAAGGTTGGTTAAGGTAGGTTAGGTTACGATATTTGTGACTTTTGTGCCATACTCCGCAATTTGGTTGCTTTCTGCGTTCTACTGTGCTGTAGTAGATTCTGCTTGACTCTGGGGAGGCGAGCAATAGTGCTCTCGGCTCGTTAGGTTTAGTTATTCTACGTCTGGTTACGTCAGGTTAGGTGTGATTAGGTCAGGAAGGCTTTGACTTCTGTGATATACATTGCTCTTTGGTGGCTTTCTGCGCTCTACCCTCCTCTATCGTATTCTACTTTGCTGTGGGGATGGCATGTTAGGTTGAGACACATTACGTACGGTTATGTTACGACTGGTTACGTTAGGATAGGATAGAATCGAATTTTGTGCTATACACTGACATTCGGACGCTTTCAGCGTTCTACATTTCTCTGCTATAACGAGCATAGCACTCGTGAGGCCAGCAACAACGGTGGTTGTGTTACGCTACGTCTGCTTATGTTACGTTTGGTTAGGTTAGGATAGGCTTCCTCCAACTTCTGCGCTTTACACTACAATGTGGTGGACTCCTTTGCCCTACTGTACTCTAATATGTTTTGCTTGGCCCTGGGGAGGACAGGAATAGTGGTTACGGCACCTTTGGTTGGGTTTGGTTACTTTCGGTGGTGTTACGATTGGTCAGGTTAGGATAGGGTACGGTTGACTTTTGTGCTACATACTGCCTTTCGATGTATTTCTCCGAGCTACTGTGCTTTAGTGCGCTATGATTTGCTCTCTGGAGGCCAGCAGTTGTGGTCGCGGCTCTCTAGGCTGTGCTAGGTTACGTTCGGTTAGGATAGATTTCGTTAGATTAGGACGTAATGGCTTTAACTTTTGTGCTATACCCCGTTATTCGGAGGATTTCTACACCCTGCCTTGCTCTATTGTACTCTGCTCGACCATGGGGATTCCAGTAAATGTGGTCCCGTCCCGCTAGTTTGCGTTATGTTACGTTTGGCAGCGTTATGATAGTTTGGGTAAGGTTTGGATATATTTGACTGTCGTGGTGTAGACTGTTGATCGGCGGATTTCAGCTGTCTACTGTGCTTCAGTATGTTTTGCCTGGTTCTGGGGAGGCCAGCAATAGTGGTGGCGGAGCGTAAGTATTTTTCGGTTACGATTGGTGGCGGTACGATCGGTTAGGTTACGATAGGTTACATTTAACTTTCGTGCCGTACACAACCTTTCGAGAGATTTCTGCGCTTTACTGGGCTCTAATATGTTCTGCTTTGCTCTGGGGTTGCCAGCAATAGAGGCCTCGGCACGTAATATTTACTTATTCTACGTTTAGTTAGCTTAAGTTAGGTCTGGCTTGGCTAGGACTACGTCGATTTTTGTGATGTGCACTTCTACTCGGCGCGTTCCTGCACTCTACATTGCTGTACTATACTCTGCTCGGCACCCAGCTGGCCAGCAATGGCGGCCGTGGCACGTTAGGTTGAGTAAGGTTGCGTTTGGTTAGGTTATGTTAGGCTAAGTTTGGTTAGGATCGCTTTGACTTTCGTGCTATACACAGTCCTTCGGTGGATTCCTGCCCTCTACTGTGCTCTACTCTAATCTGCTTGACCACGTGGAGGACAGCAATAGTGGTCGCCGCGACTTATGTTGGGCATTCTATGCCAGTTAATGATATGTTAGTTTGGTTAGGAATGTGTATTTATGGCTTCTCCGCCATACACTGCGATTCTATGGATTTCCGCGCTCCACTACACACAAATATTACTCTGCTAGGCCCTGGGTAGGCCAGCAATAGTGTTGTCGGCGCGTTGTGTAGGGTATTGTTACGTTTGGTTAGACTGTGGTAGCATAGGTTAGGTTTGTATAGCTTTGACCTTTCTGTTTTACACTTCCATTGTATTAACTCCAGCGCTCCGCTCTCCTGTGATATGTGCTCCTTGGCGATGGGACGGCCAGCAAAAGTGGTCTAGGCACGTTAGGTTGTGTTACGTTTTGGTTAGTTTGGGACAGGATAACTTTGACTTTCAGTGCTACACACTGCTATTCGGTGCATTTCTGTGCTCTACTGTGGTCTAGTATGTTCGGTTTGCCTCTGGGGAGGCAAGTAGTGGTGGTCTCTGCGCGCTATGTGATGTAACGCTACGTTCGCTCAGGTTAGGTTATGTCAGGTTGTGTTAGGATATCTTCGTCTTTTGCGCTGTGCGCTGCAATCCGGTGGATTTCTGCGATCTACTGTGCTATAATATGTTCTGCGTTGCTCCGGGGACGTCTGCAATAATGGTCTTGGCACGTTAGGTTAGGTAAGGATGCGCTTGGTTGTGTCAAGTCTGCATAGGTTAGGACGGAACAGCTTTGACCTTTGTGCTATACGCAGCTGTTCGTTGTATCTCTGGCTCTACTGTGTCCTGCTTTAATCTGCTCGAATCTGGGAAGGCCAGCAATAGTGGTTTCCGAACGTTAGGATGTGTCATGTTACGTTCCCCTTGGCCAGGTTAGGTTAGGTTTGTTGAATGTAGCTGTGACTTTTGTGCTATACACTGCTTTTTCCTCGATGTCTGTGCCCAGCATTGCTCTACTGGCCTCTGCTTCTCTGAAGGGAGGCCAGCAATTGTGGTCCTAGCACGTTTCGTTGAGTTAGGTTACGCTTCATTGGGTTAGACTAGGCTATGTTTGGTTGACGTGGCTTGGACTTCTGTGCTGTACAATGCTGTTCGGACGATATCTGCGATCTGCGTTGCTCTACTAGCATCCGCTAGCCTCTGGAGAGGCCTGCAATAGCGGTCGTGGCACGTAAGCATGTGTTACGGTACGACCGCTGATGTCACGTTTGGTTAGGTTTGGATAGGATAGCTTTGGCTTTTGTGTTATACACTGCTATTCGGTGGATGGCCGCGCTCTACATTGCTCTGCTATACTCTGCTCGACTATCGGGAGGCCAGCAATTGTGGTCGCGGTACGTTAGGTTTGGTTAGATTCCGTTTGGTTAGGCTTGTTTACGGTGTGTTAGGTTAGGGTAGCTTCAAATTTGTGCTACACACTGCCATTCTATGGACGCCAGCAACCCTCTATGCGCTACTGCACCCTGCTTGTGGCGGTGGACGCCTGGAGTTGTGCTCTAGGCACGTCAAGTTGAGTTATGTTTCGCTTGGTTAGGCTAGGTTTGGCTATGCTTGGTTAAGGAAGCTTTGACTATTGTGCTGTAAACTGTTGTTCGGGCGATTTCAGCGTTCTGCATTGCTCTGCTACACTCTGCTTAGCTCTCGTGGTGCCAGCAACAGCGGTTGTGGCACATAGGGTTGTGATACACTACGTCTGCTTATGATACGTTTGGCCAGGTTTGGACAGGGTAGATATGGCTTTTGCGCCATAGACTGCCATTCAACGGATCTCTGCGCTCTACTGTGCTCTAACATGCTGTGCTTGGATCTGGAGAGGCTAGCAATAGTGTCCTTGGCACATTAGGTTGTGTTAAGCTACGTTCGGTTATGTTACGTATGGCTATGTTAGGATAGGGTAATTACGACTATTGTGCTATGCACTGCGATACAATGGATACCGGCGCTCTCCTCTCCGCTAATATATTCTGCATGGCGATGCGGATGCCAGCAATAGAGTACTCGGCACGCTAGGTTAATATAGTCTACGCTTGGTTAGGTTATGTTAGGGCAGTTTGTGTCAGGGTTTCATTGACTTTCATGCTATGCAATGCTGTATGGCGGTTTCCTCGGCTCTACTGTGCTCCAGCATTTTCTGCTTGTCTCTGGGGTTAGCCAGCAACTGTGGTATCGGAACGTTAGGTGAAGTTATGCTAAGTTTCTTTATATTAGGCTTGGGGAGGTTAGGACAGGGTAGAGTTGACTTATGTGCTGTAGACTGCCATATACTACTGTGCTTTATTATACCCTGCTCAAATCTAGGGGTGCCAGCATTAGTGGTCGCGGCACGGTAGGTTTTGGTAGGCAACGTCTGGTAATGCTACTATTTGTTAGGTTAGGAGAGGGTAGCTGTGTCTTGGCTGCTACACACCGCTATTTGTTCGGTTTCTACTCCCTACGTTGCCCTACAATACTCCGCTCGGCTCTAGGGAGATCATCAATTGCGGTCGTGGCACGAGTTTGCGAAAAGTTACGTTTGGTTAGGTTAAGTTAGGTTAGTGTTGCTTAGGACGGCTTTGGCTTTTGCGTTATGCAATGTCATTCAGGGGACTTCTGCGCCCTACGGTGTTCAAGTGTGTTCTGTTTGGCTCCGGGGAGGCCAGCAATAGGGGACTCGGCACGTTTGGTTGAGGTAGGCTACGCTCGGTTATGGTAGGTTAGTGTGTGATATGTTAGGATAGCTTTGACGTTTCTGATTTGCATTGCCATTCTATGGACCTCTGCGCTTTACGCTTCTCTGATATGTTCCCTTTGGCGATTAGGAGGCCAGCAATAGTGCACTCAGCTACTTAGGCTTGGTTAGTCTCTATGTGTTCAGGTCAGTGTGGGTCAGGTTAGGTTAGGTTATCCTTGACTTTTGGGCTATATAGTGCTATTCGGGGGATTTATTCGCTCTACTGTGATGTAGTGTAATCTGCCTGTCTCTGGGGATGCCAGCAATATCGGTCTTGGCACGTTAGGTTAATGTACGCTACGATGGTTTATGTTACGTTTTGATAGGTGAGGATAGGAAAGAGATGGCTTGCGTGATATACACTGCTCATCGGCGGATTTGCACGCCCTACACATCTCTGCTATACTCTGCAGGACTCAGGGGAGAACAGGAATAGCGGTCGTGGCACGATAGGTTGTGTTAGGTTACGTTTGGTTTGTATGGTTTTGGGTTGTGTACTGCTATTCGGTGGATTTCAGCACTCTACTGTGATCTAATGTGTTCTGCTTAGCTCTGGAGGACCAGGAATGGAGGCCTCGGCACGTTAGGCTTAGATACTCTACGTTCCATTAGGTTAGATTATGCCAAGTTTGGTCAGGGTGTCTTTGACTTTTGTGCAATACACTGCGATATGGTGGCTATCTGCGATTTGCTGTGCTCGAGAATGCTCTGTTTGGATCTGGGTATGACAGCACTAGTGGCTTCAGCAGTTTAGGCTCAGATAGGCTGCGTTTGGATATATTACGTTTGCATAGATTAGGATAGGATAGCTTTGACTTTTGTGCTATACACTGCTGTACGGCAGATATCTGTGCACTGCGCTGCTCTACCAGCATCCACCTGTCTTTGGGGATGACAGCAATAGTGTTCGTGACACGTTTGGTAGAGACATGCGGCTTATGGGCAGGTAAGGTTTAGCTTGGTTTGGAAATGACAGCTTCCACTTTTGTGTTATACACTGTAATTTGATGGAATTTGCGTCCTGGTGTGCTCCAATATGCTCTGCTTGGCGCTGGGGAAGCCAGCAATATTGGTCTACGAACCTCAGGTGATGTCAGGTTACGTTTGCTTGTATTACGTCTGGATAGGTCAGGACAGGATACAGGTGACTTTTGTGCTATAGACTGCTTTTCGTTGGAATTCTGCGCTCTACTGTGCTCTACGGTACTCCGCTCTCCTCAGGGGCGGCCAGTAATAGTGATCTCCGCACGTTAGGTTGAGTCAGGCTACGTTTGGGTAGGTAATATTGGTGTGGATTACACACGGATTGCTTTCACTTTCGTGGTATAAACTGCTTTTCGGTGGACCTCTGCGCTTAACTGTGGTCTAGTGTGTTCTGCTTGGCTCTGGGTAGGCCAGCAATAGTGGCCTCCGCACGCCGGGAAGGGTCAGGTTGCGCTTGGATTGTCTAGGTTCGGATAGGTTTGGTCAGGATACCCCTGACTTTTGTTATTACACTGTTATCCGGTCGATTTCTGTGCACTGTATTGCTTTACTGACACCGGCTTGTCTCTGTGGATTCCAGCATCCGAGGACGTGGCTTGCTATTTTGGGTTTGGTTACGTCTGGTCAGGTTACTCTGGGTTACGTTTGTTGCGCGGAGACAAAGAGCACAAGTCAGAGGTGTGAAGAGAGCAGAAATCCATAGAATCACGGTGTATAGCCGTAAAGTCAGTGCTATACAAAAATATGCAAGAAAATTGTAGCCTAAACAAGCGAAGCATATATCAATATAACAAGACGCGAACATTATTTGTGGGCGCTACAGGGCCAAGCAAAATACGGTAGAGCACAGTCGAGCGCAGAATTCCACCGGAAAGCAGTGTACACCACGAAAGTGAAAGCTACCCTAATCTAACAAAGACAAGCTTCACCTAACCAAACGAAGCCTAACCCAACCTTTCGTGCCGCGACCACTGATTCTGGCGTCCGCAGAGTCGGCCAGAGTAAAGTAGAGCCATGTAGAGCGCAGAAATCCACCGAACAGCAGTGTATAGCGAAAATGTCAAAGATATCATCAAAAAATCTAACCAACCGTAACACTCCGATGCGTAACCTATCACAACCTAAGGACCTGCGAATGCTATTGCTGGCCTTGCCAGAGTCGAACTGAGAATAGCAGATCTCAGAAACCAACCGAATATCAATGCATACCACGAAAGCCAAAGTAATTCTCACTCAACCCAGACTAATATAACCTAACCAAACGTAGCATAACTCGGACTAGACTACCGAGACAGAAATTACTTGCTTCCCGCAAGTCGAGCAGAGTGTAGAAGAGCAATGTAGAGCGTTGAAAACCACAGAATAGCAGTGTGTAGCACAAAAGTCTAAGCCATCCTATCCTTACCTAGCCAAACGTGATCAAACCAAACTCAACATAACTCATACTAACGTGCCGAGACAAATACTGCCGGCCTACCCATAGCCAAGCAGAGCATATAAGGACGCAGTAGAGCGTAGAGAAGCACCGAGCAGCAGTTTATAGCACAAAAGTCAGAACTACTTAGAACAAACCCAACAAAACGTAACATAACCAAACGTAACTTGACACAACCTAATGTGCCTAGACCACTATTGCTGACTTCCACAGAGTCAAGCAGAATATACCAGTGCAAAGTAGAGCGCAGAAATCCGCCGCAATGCTGCGTAATGCACAAAAGACGTAGATAGCCCCGTCATACCGAAGCAGCCGTAACGTAACCAAACGTAACATAACTCCACCTAACGACACTCGACCACTACTGCTGGCCTGCCCGGAGACAAGCAGCACACGTCAGAGGAGTGTAGAGAGCAGATATTCACAGATTCGCTGTGTATGGCAGAAAATCCAAGGCTATACAGAAGTAACCAAAACAATTGTAGCCTAACCAAGCGAAGCATGTATCAAAATAACGATCCGCGAACACTATTCGTGGCCGCCATAGGGCCAAGTAAAATACGGTGGAGCACAGTCGAGCGCAGAATTCCACAGAAAAACAGTGTATATCACGAAAGTGAAAGCAATCCTAACCTAACAAAGACAACCTTCACCTAACCAAACGTAGCCTAACACAACCTTTCGTGCCACGATCACTATTGCTGTCCTCGCCAGAGTCGGGCAGAGTATAGTGGTGCAGCGTAGAGCGCAGAAATCCACCGAAAAGCCGTGTACAGCTCAAAAGTCAAAGCTACTCTGTCCTAACGTAATCAAACGTAATATAATCAAACGTATCCTAACTTAACCTAACGCGCGGAGACCGCTATTGCTGTAATCCGCAGAGCCAGGCGGCATATACTGTAGCACGGTACAGCTCAAGGAGCCAATAAATAGCAGCGTATAGCACACAAGCCAAGTATCTCATAGCCTAACCTGTCCAGACATAACTTAGTCAAACGAGGACTAACAAAACCTAACGAACCGGAACAATATATCTGGCCACCCCAGAGCCAGGCATAACATGCTAGAGCACAGTAGTGCGCGGAAAACCAACGAGCAGCAGTGTATAGCACAAAAGTCAGAGCCGTCACAACCAAACATAACCAAACCTAGCCTAGACGAACGAAACCTGACTCAAACTATCGTGTCACGGACACTATTGCTAGTCGCCCCAGGGTCGAGCAGAGTATAGTAGAGATAGGTAGAGCGCAGAAGTTCACCTAATAGTAGTGTATGGCGCTAAAGTCAGACTTAACCTAACATGACCTAACCAAACCTAATATAACCGAATGCAATCTAACTCAACCTAACGTGCCGCGACAAGCATTGCTGACCTC
Organism: Eufriesea mexicana; assembly: GCF_001483705.2. Classification (NCBI taxonomy): domain Eukaryota; kingdom Metazoa; phylum Arthropoda; class Insecta; order Hymenoptera; family Apidae; genus Eufriesea; species Eufriesea mexicana. Next base: position 29,021 of record NW_016908508.1, on the reverse strand, counting down.
CACAGAGAATATTAGTGGAAGTAGAAGAGCGCAGAAATCCATAGAATCGCAGTGAACAGCAGAAAAGTCTAAGATACCCTATCCTATACCAAACAAATCTAACCTAACCAAACCTAACGTATCTCTGCCTATCGCGTCGCGACCACTACTCCTGGCCTCCACAAGGCAAGTCAGAGCGTATTAAACCACAGTAGAGCGCAAAAGTCACAGCAGCCCTCGCCCAACATAGCCGAACAAAGCGTAAACAAACGTAACCTAACTCCACCCAACCGCCCTACACCGCTGTTGCTGACCTCCCCGAAGCCAAGCAGAATATACTACAGCATAGTAGATCACAGACATCCGCGGCGTTTCAATGTACAGCACAAGAGTCGAAGATATCCGAACCTAACACAAACAAACTTTACCTAACCAAACGCAACCAAATCCAACGTATCGCACGTAGACCACTAATGCTGGGCTCCACATCGCCAAGCAGAACATATTAGAGGAGAGCAGAGCGCACAGGCCCATATAATGGCAGTGTGTTGCATAAAAATCGATGCCATCATAACCTAACCCAAGCTAACCTAACCTAACCAAACGTAACATAACCAGAACAAATTTGACGACACCACTATTCCTGGCCTCCGCAGAGCCGAGCAGTGCATATTGGACCATTGGGGTACGCAAGAATCCACGAAATAGCGGTGCGCAGCATAGTAGTAAAGGCTACCATATCCTAACATAGCGAAACATACCATAACCAAACGTTATATATCTCATCCTATCGTGCAGATACCACTATTACTAGAATCCCCAGAGCCAGGCAGGGCATATTTGAGCTCAGCAGAGCGTAGATAGCCACCAAATAGAAAGCATATAGCACGAAAGTCAGATATACACTAACTTACGTGACCAAACCTAACCTAGCCAAACGTAGAATAACTAAACCTAACGAGCCGAGACCTCCAATGCTATCCACGACAGGGCATAGCAGAACATATTACAGCAAAGTGGAGCACCGAAATCCACCGAACACATGTGTATAACTCAAAAATCAAAGCCACCCTAACCAAACGCAACCTAAACTAACCGAACCCAATGCAGCCTGACGCAACCTATCGTGACGGGGCCGCCATTGCTGGTCTCCCCGGAGTAGAGCAGAGCATAGTAGAGCAATGAAAAGCGCCGAAATCCTCCGAAAGGCAGTGTATAGCGTAAAAGTCAAAGCTACCCTATCCTAACGTAACCAATCGCAGCCAAACCAAACGCAGCCTAACTCAACCTGACGTGCCGAGACCGCCATTGGTGGCCCCTCCAAAGCAAAGCAGAGCATATTACAGCACCGCAGAGCGCAGAAACTCACCTAATAGCAGTGTACTGTGCAAAAGTCCATGCTATTCCATCCTAACGTTTCGAAACGTAACATAAGCAGACGTAACGTAGCACAAGCTGACGAGCCACGGCCGCTATTGCTGGCCTCACGAGAGATATCCAGAGTACAGCAGAATGGTGTAGAACGTTGAAATCGTCCGAATAGCTGTGTAAAGCACAAAAGTCGAAGCTATCATAACCAAGCCTAGACAAACGTAACTTAACCAAATGCAACGTAACTGAATCTAACGTGCCGAGGGCAATATTCCTGGCGTCTACAGGGACAAGCAGAGTGCGAGAGCTCACAGAAGAGCGCAGAAGTCCATAGAATAGCAGTGGGTATCACAAAAGTCAAAGCTCACCTGACATAACACAAGGTAACCTAACCTAACCGAATGTAATCTAACCCAACCTAGCGTGCCGCGTCCACTATTGCTGGCCTCCCCTGATGCAAGCCGATGCTGGTTGAACATTGCAGTGCACAGGTGTCGACCGAATAGCAGAGTATAGGACAAAAGTCATAGCTACCCCAACCATACCTACCCTATCCTAGCCAATCCAAGCATAACCTAAGTCTACCTAGCGCGCCGAGATCACAATTGCTTGTCTCCCAAGACACAAGCGGAACGCACTACAGCGCAGTAAAGTGCAGAAATACACCGTATAGCAGTGTGTAGCACAAAAGTCGAAGCTGCCCAATCCTAACATAGCCAAACGTAACATAACCGAAAGCAGCTTAACTCAAACTAAAGCGCCGATACCAATATTGCTGGCCTCCCCAGAGCCAAGCTGAACATACTAGAGCACAGTAGAGCGCGGACATCCACCGTAAAACAGTGCATAGCACAGGAATCGTAGCTACCTTCTCCTAGCCCAGCCCAACGTAACAAAACCGAACGCAGCATAGCACAGTCTCATGTGCCGAGACCAAAACTGCTGGTAACCCCATAGCCAAGCAGAATATCCCAGAGCACAGCAGGGCGGAGAAATCCACCGAATAGCAGTGCATAGCACAAAAGACATAGCCATCCTAGACAAACATATCCAAACCTAACATAACCAAGCGCAACCTAACCAAACCAAATTTGCGTCGACCACCATTGCTGGTCTCCCCAAAGACAAGGGAATGCTAGTACAGCAATGCTGAGCGCAGATTTCGACAGTATAGCGGTGTATAGCACAACGGGCAATGCCACCATTGCCAAACATAGACTAGCCGGACATAACCAAGCGTAACCTAACGCAGACACACATGCCACAACCCTGTTGCTGGCCTCCCTACAGACAAACAGGTGATAATTGAGCAATGCAGTACACAGGTATAGCCCGAATAGCAGTGTATAGCAGAAAAGTCAAAGCTACCCTATCCAAGCTTATCCTAACCCAGCCAAGACAAGCGTAACATGACTCAAACTCTCGTGCACAGGCCGCCATTGCTGGCCTCACCAGAGCCAAGCAGATGATACTAGAGCACAGTAGAGCCTAAGAATTCAACGTATAGCATTTATAGCACAAAAGCCAGAGCTATCCTATCCTGTCCTAACCTTACGTAACGCAAACATACGTAGCCGGTTTAACCCTATCGTGCCGGGACCGCTATTGCTTCCCTCCACAGAGCCAAGCAGAGCATATTAGAGGATAGCAGATCGCAAAAGACAAAGAATCGCTGTGCATAGCGGAATAATCGGAGCTAATCTATCCTAACATATCCAAACGTAACGTAGCCGATCGTAGCTTAACTCGGCCTAACGAGCCGAGGCCCCATCTCCTGACATCCACAGCGCCATGTAGAGCACACTAGAGGACAGTAGAGCGCTGAAATCCACCGAATAGCAGTGTATAGGGCAAACGTCGAAGCTATCCTCTCGTAACCTGACCAAACGTTACCTAACCAAACGCAAAATAACTCAGGCGAACGTGCCGAGACAAATACTGCTGGCATATCCATAGCCAAGTAGAATATACTAGAGCACAGTAGAGCGCAGAAGTCGACCGAAAAGCAGTGTATAGCAAAATAGTCGAAGCCACCCTAACCAAATTTAGCCTAACCTATCATAGCGAAACGTAACCTGACAAGACTAAACGTGCCACTACCACCGTTGTTGGACCCCCAGATGCGAGAAGCTGCTACTACAGGAATGCAGAGCGCAGATATCTGCCGAATAGCAGTGTATAGCACAAAAGACCATGCTATCCTATCCCAACCAGTCCAAACGCAAAATAATGAGACGTAATCTAACTCAACCTAACGAGCCGCGACCACTATTGCTGGCGACCCGCGAGCAGAGCAGAGCGCAGTAGGAGAATGTGGAGCACAGAAGTCCTCCCAATAGCAGTGTATAGAACAAAAGTCCAATCTATCCACCCCTTACCTAACCGAACCTAACAAACCAAAGCTTAACCGAACACAACCTAACGTGCAACGACCACTACTGCTGGCCACGCAAGAGTCGAGCAGAGCATAGTAGAGCACAGAAGAGCGCAAAAACCCACCGAATACCGGTCTACGTCAAGACAGTCAAAGATATCCAGACCAATCCCAAGCAGACATAACCTGACGATACGTAACCAATCTCGACCTAACGCGCCGAGACCACCATTGCTGGCCTCCGCAGAGCCAAGCAGAGCGCTTTAGAGCTCAGTATAGCGCTGAAGCCCCATAAGAGCGGTATATACCACAAAAGTGAAAGTTATCCCACCCAAACCTAGCAGAACGTTACGTAACCGAACGTAAGCTAATAGAACCCAACGTGCCGCGACCACCATTGCTGGCCTCCCCAGAGTCGAATCGAGTATAGTAGAGGACAATTGAGCGAGAAATTCGCCGAATAGCAGTGTATACCACGAAGGTCAAAGCTATTCTCTACCAACCATACCAAACGAACATAACCGAACGTAACATATCTATGCCTAACGTTTCGAGACCACTACAGCTGGCCTCCGAGAGTCAAGCAGTATATACCAGAGCACAGCAGAGCATAGAAATCCTCCGAATAGCAGTGTATGGCACGGTAGTCCGAGCCACCCTAACCAAACGTAACCTAACTCAACTTGTCGTGCCACGACCGCTATTGCTGGTCTCCCCGGAGAGGAGCGGTGTATAGTAGAGCAATGGGAAGCGCAGAAATCCACCGAATAGTACTGTATAGGACGAAAGTCAAAGTTATCCTATCCTAACCTAACCGAACGTAAGATAGCAG
>NW_016908508.1:0-22759 GCF_001483705.2 Eufriesea mexicana | reverse complement strand
GGTATATAACACAAAAGTGAAAGTTACCCCATCCTATCATAGCAGAACGTAACATAAACGAACTTAAGCTAGTCGAACCTAACATGACGCTACCACTATTTCTTGCCTCCCCAGAGTCATGCATAACACACCACAGCACTGTAGAGCGCAAAAACCAGTCGAACAGCAGAGTATAGCACAAAAGCCAAAGCCATCCTGAACTAACATATCAAAACGTATCGTAACCGAACGTAACCGAATTCTTCCTAACGTACCGAGAGCATTATTTATGCACTCATCAGACCCAAGCAGAACATATTAGAGCGTGGTAGAGCGCAGAAGTCCATGGAATCGCAGTACAAGGCACAATAGTGGAAACTAACCTATCCTAATAAAGCCAAACGTAACATAACCGAACGTAGCTTAACTCAAACTAACGCGAGGAGACCACCATTGCTTGACTCCCCAGAGCCAAGCAGAATATACTAGAGCACAGTAGAGCGCAGGAATCCACCGGAGAGCTGCTTATACCACGAAAGTCAAAGCTACTCTATCCTAACCTAACCAATCGTAATATTACCGAACGCAGCCTAACAAACCTAACGTTACAAGATCACCATTGGTGTCCTCCCCAGAGCAAGCCAGAACATATAAGAGCACAGTGGTGCGCAGAAATCGCCGAAAAGTAGTGTATAGCACGAAAGTCGAAGCCATCCTAACCAAACGTAACTTAACCTAACCTAATAAAACGTAACCTTCCTCAGTATGTAGTATCACTACCGCCACTGCTGGTCTCCCCGGAGACGAGCCGTGCATAGTAGAGCTATGGAGAGCGCAGGAATCCACAGAATAGTGCTGTATAGGACAAAGACAAAGTTATCCTATCCTAACCTGATCAAACGTAACATAGCACACGTAACGTAACACTACCTGACGTGCCCCGAAAGCTATTGCTGGACCCGCGAGAGCTAAACAAAGTATAGCAGAGCAATGTAGGGCGCTGAAGTAGTCTGAATAGCAGTGCATAGCAAAAAAGCAGTATATACCCTCACCAAGCCTGACATAACTTTGCATTATCGAACGCAAACCATCCCAAATAACGTGCGCAGCCCACAATTGCTGACCTACCCATTGCCAAGCAGGGCATAGCAGAATAGGTTGTAGCACAGCGGTCCATGCAATGGCAGAGTATAGCAGGAAAACCAAAGACATCCTAACCTAACCAAAGCAAACACAACTTGACCTAACCTATCCTAGACCAACCTAACGCGCCGCCGACACAAGTTCCAGCATTCCCAGATCAAAGCAGGGAACACTAGGTCAGAGCAGAGCGCAGAAATCCACCGAATAGCAGCGTATAGCACAGAAGTCAATACTATCCTATCCTAACCAAACCAAACATAACCTATCCGAACGTAGCATAACTCAAACTAGCGTGCCGAGACTACCATTGCTGGCCCCCCAGCACAAATCAGAGCATATTACAGCACAGTAGAACGCAGAAACCCACCGAATAGCACCGCATAACACGAAAACCAAAGCAGTTCTGTCCTAACCTGAAGAAATGTAACATAAACGTACGTAGCGTAACACAAGCTGACGTGACACGACGGCTATTGCTAGCCCCGCGAGAGCTAAGCGGAGTAGAGCAGAGCAATGCAGTACGCTGAAATCGCCGGAATATCAGCGTATAGCAAAAGGTAAACGGTATGCTGACCTAACCTACCCTAACCTTGCCAAGCCAAGCGTATCGTAGCTAAACCTAGCATGCCGAGATCACAATTGCTTGACTCACCACAGCCAAGCAGAATATATTAGGGCACAGTAGAGCGCAGATGTTCACCGTACAGCAGTGTATAGCACAAAAGTCAGAGCTATCCCACCCTAACCTAACCAAACGTGACGTAACCAAACGTAACAGAAATCATCCTAACGCGCCGAGACCGCTGTTGCTGCCTCCACAAGGCCATGCATAATGTATCATAGGATAGTAGATGGCAGAAGAACATAGAATCGAAGTGCATTGCAGAATAGTCTAAGCTATTTTATCCTAACATAGCCAAACGTAACGTAACCGGACGTAGCTTAACTCAGCTCAACGTGCCGAAACCACATCTCCTGGCAACCACAGCGCCAAGCAGAGCATATCAGAGCACAGTAAAGCGCAGAAGTCAACCGACTAGCAGTGTATATGACAAAGGTCGAAGCTATCCCCTCCTAACCAAACCAAGCGTAACATAATTCAACCTAACGTGCCGAGAGTACTAATGCCGGACTCCCCAGCGTCAGGCACAGCATATTCGAGTGGAGTAGAGCCCAGAGGTCCATAGAATTGCACGGCACGACACGAAGGTTAATGACACCGTAACCAAACGAAAACAAACCTAACCTAACCAAACATAACACAGCCAAACGTAACCTAACCAAACGTATCGTGCCTAAACCACTATTGCTGACATCGCAAGAAGAAAGCACAACATACTGGAGCACCGGAGAGCGCAGAAACCCGCCGCACTGAAGTGCAAGGCACAAAGGTCAAAGATATTCTAACTTAACCTGACAAAACCAAACCTAGCCAAATGAAGCTTATCTCAACCTACCGTGCTGAGACCATATCTGCTGGTATGCCCAGTTCCAAGCAGAGCATATTAGGGTACAGTGGAGTGCAGAAATCCACCAAACAGCAGTGTATAGCACACAAGTCTAAGCTATCCTATCCTAACCTAACCAAACTTAACGCTCCCGAACGTAACCCAACACCGCCTAACGTTCAGAAACCACTATTGCTGCCCTACCCTGAGCCAAGCAGAACATATGAGAGGAGAGTAGAGCGCAAAGGTACATAGAATCGCAGAATACAGCACAAAAGTCAAGGCTACCCTATCCTAACGTAACCAAACGTAACGCAGCCAAGAGAAACATAACCCAACATAACGTGCGGAGACCATTATTGCTGGCCTCCTCAGAGCCGAGCAGAACGTAGTAGAGGAGAGTAGTACGTAGGAATCCATTGAAACGCAGTGTATAGCAGAAAAGTCAATGATATGCGAACATAACCCATGCTAACATAACCCAACCGAACGAAGCCTAACTCAGCGTAACGAGCCGCGGCCACCATTTCCTGCCTACCCAGTGACAAGAAAAACAGCTGAGTTCAGTAGAACGCAGTAATCCACCGAAGAAAAGTGTATGGCGAGAAGGTCGAAGCTACCATGAACTAACTAAGCGTAACCTAACCAGACCGAGAGAAACATAACTCTATCCAACCTGCCGAGACCACGGTTGCTGGCATTCCCAGGGCCAAACAGATTATAGTGCAGCAAACTAGAGTACAGGAGTCCACTGAATAGCAGTGTATGTCGCGGAAGTCGAAAATATCCTTACCGAACTTAACCTTACATGACCTAACCGAACATAGGGTAACTCAACGTAACGTGCAGATACCACTATTGCTGGCCTCCGCAGAGCAAAGCGGAGAACATTAGGGAAATGTATTGCGCTGAAATCCACCGAATAACAGTCTATAGCACAAAAGTCAAAACTATCCATGCCTAACCCAAGCTACCATAACATAACCGAACGTAGCACATCTCAACATAACGTGCCGCGACCACTATTGGTGGCCTCGTCAGGGCCATGCAGATTACAGTGGAGCACAGTAGAGTGGAGAAGTCCACCGGAATAACAGCGTAAAGTACGAATGTCAAAGACTCCATGACCGAACATAACATAACGTAATATAACAATACGTAACATAGCTACGTCTAGCGTGGCAAGACCTCTGTTGCTGGCCTGCACAGAGCCGAGCAGATATCAGAGCGCAGTAGAATGCCGAAATCCACCGATTATCAGTTTATAGGAGAAAAGTCGAAGCTGCCCCATCCCAACCTAACCAAACGTAACGTAACTGAACGTAACATAACAGAACCTTACACTAAGGGACATCTATTGCAGCCCTCCTCAGAGCCAAGCAGAAAATACTGCAGGAGAATGGAGCGCAGAAACCCAAATATTTGCAGTGTATAGCACAAAAGTCATAGCTACCCCATCCTATCATAACCAAGCGTAACAATACCGAACGCAACATAACACAGCCCATCGTGCCGAGGCAACTGCTGCTAGCCACCCTAGGGCAAATCAGAAAGCATTAGAGCACAATACAGAGCAGAAATGCAGCGAATGGCAGTGTATAGCACAAAAGACAAAGCTGTCCTATCCAAACCTAGCCAAACGTAACGTAACCAAACGTAACGCAACAAACTCTAACGCAGCGGGACACCCATCGTTGGCCTCCACTGAGACAAGCAGAAAATTTTATAGGAGAGTAGAGCCCAGAAAATCACAGGATTGCAGTGTACAGTACAGAGCTCAAAGCTACACTACCCCAGACTAACAAAACGTAACATAACGGAACGAAACCGAAATCAACCTAACGTGACGGAGACGCTATTGTTGGCCTCGCCAGAGCGAAGCAGAACATACTAGTCAGATTAGACTTGGATATGGTTGCTCTGACTTTTGTGACATACGCTTCTTTTCGGCGCCTTCCTGCACTTCACATAGCTTTACTGCACCCTGCCCGACTCTGGGTTGGGCAGCATAGGGGCCGTGGAACGATACGTTCTGCTACGTTACGCATGCTTAGGTTAGGTTGGGTTAAGCTTTGCAGCGATATCTTAGACTCTCGTGCTATACGCAGTTATAAGGTAGATTTCAGCGCCCCACTCTCCTCTAATATGTTCAGCTTGGCACTGGGGAGGCCAGCAATCGTGGTCGCGGCGCGTGACTTTAAGTTATGTTACGTTTGGTTATGTTAAGCTAGCTTGGGTCAGGTAAGGACAGCATTGGCTTTTCTCTACACACTGCTATTCTATGGACTTCTGCACTCTACATTTCTCTATCTTTCTCTGCTTTTCTCTGGTGAAGCTGGGAACAGTGGTCGCGGCACCTTAGGTTGTGTTACGTTACGTTCGGTTAGGTTGTATTTGGCTACGCAATATCGCCGACTTTTGTGCTATAATCTGATATTCTGTGGATTTCTGTGCTCTAATACTTTCTGCTTTTATCTGGGGAAGCCAGAAGAAGTGGTCTCTGCAATTTAGATTTAGTTACGCCAAGTTCGGTTACGTTCAGTTAGGACAGGTTAAGTTAGGATATATTTGACTTTTGTGCCTTACATAGGAGTGCTGTGGGCAACAGTACACTACTGTGCTCTATTATGCTCTACTTGCCTCTGGGGATTCCAGCAATGATGGTCTCGGTACGTTAGATTCGGTCATGTTACGTTCGGGTATGCTACGCTTCGTTAGGGTAAGACAGGATAGCTACGTCTTCGGTCTATGCACTGCTCTTCGGATTATTCCTGCTCTGTACGTTGCTCTACTATACTCCGCTCGAATCTCGGGGACCATCGTGACGCGTTACGTTGAGAAAGGTTACGTTATGTTACGTTAAGATGGGATGAGTTTGATTTGGACAACTTTTGCTTTCATGCTATGCACAGCTATACGGCGGATCCCTGCGCTCTAGTGTGCTGTGATATGTTCTGCTTGGTTCTGTAGTGACCAGTATGGGTGATCTCGGCACGTATGTGTGAGTTAGGTTGCGTTCCGTATGGTCAGGTTGGGAAGGTTTGGCCAGGATTTCTTTGACTTTTCTGCTATACACTGCCATTCCCTTAATTTCTATGACATACTGTGCCCTACTACATTCTGCTTGGCTCGGGGAAGGCCAGGAACAAGGGTCACGGTACGTCATGTTGAGCTATGCTACGTTTAGCTATGTTAGGTTGGTCTGGTTAGGTTAGAATGTCTACGGCTTTTGTGATAGTCACTGCGGTGCTGTGGATTTCTGCGCCCCACTGTGATCTAGTACATTCTGCTCTCCTCTGTGGAAGACAGCAGTAGTGATCTCGGCGCGTTAGGTTGAGATATTCTATGTTTGGTTGGGTTAGGTTACGTCAGGTTAGCTTAGGGTATCATCGACTTTTGTGCTTTTCACTACAATGCTGCCGATGTCACCGAACTACTATGCTTTAGGACATTCCGCTAGTCTCTGTAGGGCCAGCAATAGTGGTTTCGTCATTTTAGGTATGGTTAGGCTACGTTTGGTTATTTTACGTTTGGCTATGTTAGGATAGGGTACTTCGGCTTTTGTGCTATACACTGATATTTGGTGCATTCCTGGAATCTAATGTGCTCTAATATTTTCTGCTTTCCTCTAGGGAAGACAGCAATATTGGGCTCGTCACATTTTGTCGAGTTACGCTGCGTTTCGATATGTCAGGTTGGGTTACCTTTCACTTTTGGGCTATGCACTGCGATGCGGTGGGTTTCTGCGCTCTACTGTATCCCCGTGTTCTCTGCTTGACTTTGGTGAGGCCAGCAATATCTGTCACGTGACGTTATGTTTAATTGTGTTACGCTCGTGTATGTAACGATTGGTCATGATACGATAGGGTATCTGTGACTTTTGTGCTATACAATGCTATTCAGTGGATTTCAGCTTTCAACTAAACTCTAACATTTTCAGCTTGGCTCTGGGAATGCCAGCAATATTGGTCTGGTCAGGTTAGGTTTGCTTATGTTACTTATGTTCATGTAAGGCTATATAAAGCTCGGCCGGGTTATCTTTGACTTTCGTGCTATGCACTGATACTCGGAGCATCTCTGCGCTCGACTGCGCTATACTATATTCTGCATGGCTGTGCGGAGGCTTGCAATGGTGGCCGCGTCACGTTAGATCGAGGTAGATAGCGTTTGGTTATGATAAGCTACGTTGGATTAGTTTAACATAGCTTTGGCTCTTGTGATGCACACTGCTATTGTATGGATTTCTGCGCGCTACAGTGCTCAATCACATTCTGCTTGTCTCTGGGGCCGCGGGGTACAGTGGTTGCGTCAACCCAGGTCGAGTCAGGTTACTTTCGGCTTGCCTAGGATAGGATCAGTTTTTTTCCTGTTAGCTTTGACAAATGTTCTATACACTGCCATTCCGTTGTTTCCTGCGCACTTCTTTGCCCTACTGTGATCTGCTTTGCTTTGTGGAGACCAGCGATGCTGCTCCCGGTACGTTAGGCTGAGTTGGGTTACGTTTGGTTATGTTACGTTTGGTTAGGTTACGTTAGGTCAGCTTGCGTTAGGATACCAAAGAGCTTTTGTCCTACTCACTGCAGTGCAGTGTATTCTTGCCCACTACTGTGCTATAGTACTCTCTGATTGTCACCGCGGACGCCAGCAATATTGGTCTCGGCATGTTAGATTGCGTCATGTTACGCTTGGAAATGTTACGACAGGCAAGGTCAGGACAGGCTACTTTGACTTTAGCGCTATTCACGGCTATTCGGTGGATTTCTGCGCCCTACTGTCCTCTGATATGCTCCGCTCGACTCTGTAGAGGCCAGAAATAGTGGTTGCCGTACGTTTGGTTGAGTTATGTTTGATTATTTTAGGATTGGATATATTTGGGGAGGAAAGGATTCACTTTTGTGCTATACTCCGCTATTCGGTGAGTATCTGCCCGGCAGTGGGCTTCAGTATGTTCTGCTAGGCTCTGGTGAGGCCAGCAATAGCGGTCTCGGCACTTCATGTTGAGATGTACTACGATTGGTCAGGTTAGGTTGGGTCTGGTAAGGTCTGGATATCTTTGACTCTTGTGTTATTCACTGCCATGCGGTGGATTTTTGCGCACAACGGCGCTCTAGTTCATCCTGCTTCTCTCTAAGCCTGCCAGCAACAGTGGTTTCGTCACACTAGGTTGTGTTAGGTTACGCTTGGTTACTACGTTACGTTTCGCTAGGTTTGGATAGGGTATTTTGACGCATGTGCCTTAAACTGCTCTTCCGTCAATTTCTATGGCATACTGTGCTCTACTACATTCTGTGTTGCACTGCGAATGCCACGAGCAGAGGTCACGGAACGTCGTGTTGTGCTATGCTACGTTTGGTTAAGTTAGGTTTCGTCTGGGTACATTAGGATATATACGGCTTTCGTGCTACTCACTGCAATGCTGTGGATTTCTGCGCCCCACTGTGCTCTAGTACATTCTGCTTGTCTCTGTCGTGGCCAGAAATAGTGGTCTCGACGCGTTCGGATAAGTTATTCTACGTTTGGTCAGGATAAGTTACGACAGGTTAGTATAGTGTATCATCGACTTTTGTGCTATACACTGCCATTCGGTGGATTTCTGCGCTCTACGTTGCACATATATACTCTGCTCGACCCAGGGGAGACTAGCAATAGTATTCGCGGCACGTTAGGTTGAGTATTGTTACGTTTGACTATGTAAGGTTAGGTTTAGTTAGGATAGCTTCAGCTTTCGTGCTTTACACCGCTATTCGGTGCATTTCTGCTTTCTACTGTACTCAACAATATTCTGCTTAGCCCTGGGGAGTCGAGCAATGGTGGCCGCTGCGCATTACGTTCAGTTCTGTTACGTGTGGTTAGGTTACCTTTGCTTGGGCTAGATCCGGACCGATTTGGATTTTCTGCTATACACTGCTGTTCCGTGGATTTCAGCGCTCTGACGTGCTCTAGTATGCTCTGCCTGGCTCTGGGGAGGACTGCATATAGGGGTCTCGGCACTTTGCGATGAGGCTTGTTACGTTCGGTGATGTTAGATTAGCTTGGGTTAGGCTAGGGAGGCTTAGACTTTGGTGCTATACACTGCTATTCGATGGATTTCTACGCTCTGCATTATTCTGCTATTCAATGTATGACTCTTTGAAAGCAAGCAATACATGTCGTGGCATGTTGGGCTGAGTTATGTTACGTACGGTCACGGTACGTTCCATTAGGTTAGGAGAGGGCAACTTTGATTCTTGTGCTGTACAGTGCGCTTCTATGGATTTCTGCACTCTCCTCTCCTCTAATACGTCCTGCTTGGTTGTGGGGAGGCCAGAAATAGTGGTCGCTGCACGTTAGGTTAAGTCGCGCTACTTTCGGCTTTGTCGCGATTGGCTAAGTTAGTAAGGGGCAGCTAATACTTCGTGGTTTCCACCGTTTTTCGGTTGATTTCTGCACTCTACTGTGCTCTACTATATTCTGGCTGTGTCCCGGGATTCCAGCAATAGCGGTCGCGGCAAGTAATGTTGAGCTAGACTACGCTTTGTTAGGTTATGCTGGTGTAGGTTAAGTATGGGTAGCTTTGAGTTTCCTGCTATTCACTGCGATTCTATAGATTTCTTCGCTTCTCTCACCTCTAATGCGTACTGCTTGGCTCTGGCCAGGCCTGCAATAGTGGTCCCGGCGCGATAGGTTGTACTAGGTGACGTTTCGTAAGTTTAGGTTAGGTTAGGTTAGATTAGGATGGCTTTGGTTCTTGCCCTATACACTGCGATTGGGTGGATTTCTGGGCTATACTGTGCTCTAATATGTTTCGCTTGGCTCCAGAGAGGCCAGTATTATTGTTCTCGGCCCGTTATGTTTATTCATTCTCGGTTCGGTTAGGTTAGGTTAGGTCGGGCTAGGTTAGGATAGTTTTGACTTTTGTGCTTTCTCCTGCAATTTGGTGGCTTTCTGCGCTCTATAATGCTCCAGTATGTGCTGTTTGCTTCCGTGGAGGCTATCAATACTGCTCTCGGCACGTTTGGTTGAGTAATGACACGTTCGGTTGTGTTACGTTTGGTGAGGTTTAGGGTAGGATTGCATGGACTTCTGTGCTATACGCTGCTATCATCCGATTTCTACGTTCTTGTGGGTTGTAATATATACTGCTTGGATCTGGGAAGGGCAGCAATAGTGGTCTCGGCGCGTTAGGTTGAGTTAGTCTACGTTTGGTTAGGTTAGGAGAGGATAGCTATAACTTTTGTGGTAATGACTGCTATTCGGTAGATTCCTGTGCTCTACATTCCTCTACTACACTCTGCTCGTCTCTGGGGAAGCCAGCGATAGAGATCGTGGCACGACATGTTATGTTATATTACGCTTGGTCAGGGCACGTTAGGCTTTATTTGGCTAGGAAGGCTTTGACTTTTTTGCCATACACTGCCATTCGGTGGATTCCTGCCCTCTACCGCGCCCTAACAAGTTTTGTTTGGCCCTGGGCAGGCCAGTAATAGTGGTCCCTTCACGTTATGTTTTGTTAGTCTACGTCCCGTTTGGTTAGGTTATGTCATGTTAAGTTGGGATACCTTTGGCTTTTGTGCTATAAGCTGTAGCTTGATGGCTTTCTGCGCCCTACTGTGCTGTAGAGTCTTCTGCTTGGCTCTGTGTCGCCAGAAATAGTGGTCTCGGCTGCTTATGCTGTGCTATGCTACGTTCGGCTATGTTTCGATTGGTTATGTTAGGAGAGGATAGCTTTTACTTTAGTGCAATACACTGCTACCCGGTGGATCCCTGCCATCTACTGTCCTCTAATATGTTTAGCTTGGCTCTGGGAAGGCCAGTAATTGTGGTCTCGGCACGTTATGTTGGGTTAGGCTACGTTTGGTTAGGTTGGGTTGTGTCAGGTTAGGTGGGGATGTCTACGACTTCTGTGCTTCACTCTGCAATGCGGCAGGTTTGTGGCCTCTACTCTGCTCTGGTATATTCTGCTATGTTTGTTGTGTTTGGCTATGTTACGTTTGGATACGTTGGATCAGGATGTCTCCGAAAATTGCGCTGTACACAGATATTCGGTGGATTCCTGCGCCATACGTTTCTCTACCAATCTCTGCTCGACTATTTGCGGGCTGGGAATGGTGGTCGCGGCACTTTGGTTACACAATGGTTAAGTTTGGTTATGTTAGGCTAGGTCAAGTATGATTAGGATAGGTTTGACTTTTGTGTTCTACACTGCTATTCGGTGGTTATCAGCGCACCACTGTGCTCTGGTATGTCTTGCTTGGCCCCGGGGAGACCCGCAGTCGTGGTCTCGGCGAGTTAGATTGAAATTTGCCACGTTTGGTTACGTTTCGTTTGGTGAGGTTATGACAGGATAGTTTAGTCATCTGTGCTATAAACTGCTATCCTCGGATATCTGCTCTCTACTGCGTTCTAATATTTTCTGCTTGGCTCTGGTAGGCCGGCAATAGTGGTCTCGGCGCGCTAGGTTTATTTGCACTACGTTTGCATACAACAGTTATGGTTATGTTAGGATAGAATAGCTTACACTTTTGTCGCGTTCGCTGCTATTCGGTGGATTTTTCCGCTCTACAGCGCTCGAATTTAGTCTGAATGGCTATGGTATGGCCAGTAATGGCGGTCTCGGTACGCTAGTTTGAGATATGCTACGTTTCGTGAAGGTACGCTGGGGAGGCTTGGACAGGATTTTGTATGACTTTTGGGATACAAACTGCTCTTCGGTGGATCTCTGCGCTCTACATTGCTCTACCATATTCTGCTTGGCTCTGGGAGGCCAACTATATTGGTCTCGTCACGTTATGTTTAGTTACGGTACGTTCGGATATGTCGGGTTAGTCGTGGTTTGGTCAGGATGTGTTTGACCTTTTTGCTATACACTGCTAAAGGGTGGACTTCTGCGCTTCAGTAAGCTCTAGTATGTTCCGCTCGGCTCTGGTGTGGCCAACAGTGGTGGTCTCGGCACGTTAGGTTGAGCTATGCTATGTCCGCGTATGTTACGTTTGGTGAGATTAGGATAGGATATCTTCTGCTTTTGTGCCTATCACTGCAGTGTGGTAAATTTCGCTCTACTGAGCTATAGTGCATTCTGCTGGATGCTCTAGAGGCCTGCAATAGTGAACTTGACATGTTAGGTTGTTTTATGCTACGCTTCGACATGTTATGCTTGGCGAGGTTAGGACAGGCTACTTAGGCTGTTGTGCTGTTCGCTGCTATTCGGTGGAATTCTGTGCTCTAATATCCTACTTGGCTCGGGAAACGCCAGCAATACTGGTCCCGTCACGTCATGTTTAGTTACACTAAGTTTGTGTAGGATAGGTAAGGTCTGGTTGAGTCAGGGTACGTTTGACTTTCGTGCTCTAGATTGTTATTCGGTGGATTTCTGCCCTCTGCGGCGTCCTGGTACATTCCGCGTGGCTCTGCGGCTGTCAGCAGTGGTGGTCTCGGCACGTCAGCTTCAGATTTGTTGCGCATGCCTATGTTACTTTCGGTTAGGTAAGGACACGCTTGGCTAGACTTTTGCGTTATACACAGATTTTCGTTGGATTTCTTCTTTCTAGTGTGCTACAATATGTTCCGCTTGGATCTGGGAAGGCCAGCAATGTTCATCCCGTCCCGTTGTGTGGTGTTATTCTACGCATCTGTAGGTTAGAGTAGATCAACTTGGGTCATGCTGTGTTCGACTTCTGTGCGGTGGTTCTCTGCGCCCTGCTGTGCTCTAGAATGTCCTGCTCGGATCTGTGGAGGCCAGCAATGGTTGTCTCGGCACCTTGGGTTGAGTTATCCTACGTTCGGTCATATTAAGTTTGGTGAGCTTAGGATAGAAAAGACTAGACTTTTCTGCTATACACTGTCATCCTCAGATTTCTGCTCTCCACTGACATCTGACATTTTCTGCTCGACTCTGGGGAGACGACCAATAGCTGTCGCGACACGTTAGACTGTGTTGGATGACGTTTGGTAACGTCACGTTCGGCTAGCCTAGTATAGGCTACTTAGAGGCTCTTGGGAGGCTATCAGTATTGTTCTCGTCACGTTATGCTGAGTTACTCCACGATCGGATATGATTCGTAAGGTCAGGTTATGTCAGGATACGTCTGAGCTTTGTGCTATACAATGTAAACCGGTGGACTCCTTCGCTCCGCTGTGCTCTAGTATTTGCTGCTTGGCTCTGGGGAGGCCGGCAATAGAGGCCTCGGCAAGTTATGTTGAGCTATGCTACGTTGGGTTACGTCATGTTTGGGATGTTAGGAGAGGATAGTTCAGACTTTTGTGCTATACACGCCAATACGCGGATTTCTGCGCTCTACTGTGTTCTAATATTTTCTGCTTGTGTCTGTGGAGGCCAGCAGTAGTATTCTCGGAATATTAGATTCAGTTAGATTACGTTTCGTTAGATTAGGATAGGTAAAGCTCAGTCAGGGTAACTTAGACATTCCTGATATACACGGCTTTCCCGATTATTTCTTCGCTGTACTGCGGTCTACTATATTATGCTTAGCCATGGGCATGCCGGAAATATTGGTCTCGGCAAGTAAGATTGAATTAGGTTACGTTTGCTTAGTTTAGGTTGGGCTGATTCCGGTACGGGTATCTTCCACTTTCGTGTTGTACACCTCATGTTCGGTGGATATCTGCGCTCGACTGCGCTCTACTACACTCTGCTTGGCCTTGGGGAGGCCAGGAATAGTGGCCGCGGCACGTTACGTCGAGGGAGGCTACGTTTGGTTAGGTTATGTTAGCATGGGATAGGCCTGGATAGATATGACCTTTGTGTTGTACACTGCGAATATACGGTATTCTGCACCTTACTGTCCTGTCGTGAGCTCTGCACGTCTTTGGGAATGCCGGCAAATGTGGCTGGGTTACGTTAGGTCTGGTATACTTTCGTTTGGCTATGTTGAGGTTGGATACATTTGGATAGGATATCTTCAACTTTTGCGCTATAAACTGCTATTCGGTAGCCTTCTGCGCTCCAGTGTGCTCAAGTATGTTCTGCTTGACCCTGGGGTGGCGAGCAATAGTTGTCTTGGCACGTTAGGTTGTGCTACGCTACGTTTGGGTTTGTTGCGTCTGGTGAGGTTAGGATATGATAGTCCAGACTTCTGAGCTGTACACTTCCATACGTGGATATTTGCGCTACTCTGTGTTCCAATATTTTCTACTTGGCTCTGGCGATGCCAGCAATAATGGACTCGGCACGTTAGGTTGTGTTTTGTTAAGTTCGGTTTGGTTAAGTTGTACCAAGGTCGGTCATGTTATCTAAGTCCTTCGTGCTATACACTGCTATTAGTGGGATTTCAAAGCTCGGCTGCTCTCTACTATATTCTGCTTGGCCCTGTAGATGCCAGCAATTGTGGTCGTGGCAAGTTATGTTGAGTTAGGCTACGTTTGATTAGGTTATGTTGGGATACGATTGGCGAGGGTTGCTTCGACTTTCGTGCTATACACTATTATCCGGCGGGTTCCTGTGATCTACTGTGCTCTACCCTATTTTGCTTCGCTCTGGGGTGTTCGGCAGCGGTAGCCGCGGCACGCCCTGTTGAGTTACGCTGCGTTTGGTCATGTCAGGTTAGGCCAGGTTAGGTTGGGATAACCTCGACTTTTGTAACAGGCACTGCTATTCGCTGGATTACTGCGCTCTACATTGCTCTGCCGTACTCTGCTCAACGCTGGGTAGGCGAACAGTAGCGGTCGCGGCACGTTGCTTTTAGTTATACTACGTTTGGATATGTTACGTTTGGCTAGGATAGAACAGGCTACTTTGACTTTTGTGCTTTACACTGCTATTCCGTTGGTTTCCGTGATCTACAGTGCTGTAATACATACTGCTTGGTTCCGGGGATCGCAGCAGCAGTGGTCGCGGCATGCCCTGTTGTGCTACGCTACTCTTGGTTTGGTTAGGTTAGGTCCTGTTGTGTTAGTATATCTTAGCCTATTGTGCTCTTCACTGCATTGCGGTGGGTTTCTGCGCACTGCTGTGCTCTAGTGTGCTCTGCTTGTCTCTGTGGAGGTCAGCAATAAAGTTCTCGTCATGTTAGGTTGAGATAGGTTACATTTGGTTGTGCTACGTTTGGATAGGTTAGGAGAGAATACTCCGACTTCTGTGCTTTTCACTGCTATTCCTAGGATGCCTGGGCTCTATTGTGCTCCAATGTGCTCTGCCTGGCTCTGGGGGCCATCAATATGTACCCCGTCACGTTATGCTGTGTTGCTCTACATTCGGGTAGGTTACGTTAGGCCAGGTTATGCCAGGATATGTTTGTTTCTTTTGTTATGCACTGCAATGCCGTGGATTTCTGCGCTCTGCTGTCCCGTAGTATTTTCTTCTTGGCTCTGGGATGCCAGCAATAGTGGCCTCGTCATGTTAGGTTGCGCTAGGTTACGTTCGGTTATGTTACGTATGGCTAGGTTAGGATACAGTACTTTGTTTTTTGTGGTATACACCGCTATACTGTGGCTTTCAGCGCTCTCATGTGCTATAATGTGATCTGGTTTGCTCTAGGGTGGCCAGTGATTATGGGCTCGTCACGTTAGTTTGAGTAAGGTTTGATTTCGTTAGTGTAGGTTAGGTACGCTCGGTTAAGATTACTTTGACTTTTGTGCTATACATTGCCATTCGGTAGATTTCTGCGATCTAGCGTGCTCTAATACTTCCTGCTCCACTCTGGGGTCACCAGCAATATTGGTCTCGTCACGTTGTGTTGAGTCTCACTACGTTCTGTTTGGTCTGGTTGGGTCAGGTTAGGTTACAATATCTTCAATTTTTGTGCTTTGCACTGCATTGGGGTAGATGTCTGCGCTCTACTCTGCTCTAGCATATTCTGCTTCTCCCTGGGGTGGCCAGAGATAGTGGCCTCGGCGCGTTAGGTTCATATAGGTTACGCATGTTTATGCTACGCTTGGTTAAGTTAGGTTAGGATAGCGTTGCCTTTTGCGCTATGCACTCCTATTCGGTGAATTTCTACTCTTTAGTGTGCTCTAATTTGACATGCTTGGCTCCGCGGGCGCCATCAGTAGCGTTCGCGGCACGTTAGATTGTGGTATACTACGTTTGGTTAGGTTAGGTTCGTCACGTTAGGTTAGGATATCTTCGTCTTTTGTGACATGCACTGCAGTGCGTTGCATTTCTCTACTCTGCTGCGATCCAGTATATTCTGCTTGGCTCTGGGGATGCCAGCAATAGTGGTCAAGGCGCGTTAAGTTGAGATATGCTGCGTTTGATTATGTTACGTTTTGTAATGTTCAGTTAGTATAGTTTAGATTTTTGTGCTACACACTGCCATGTACTGATTTCTGCGCTCGACTGTGTTCCAATGTCCCCTGCTTGACTCAGCAGAGGCCAGCAACAGTGGTCTCGGAGGGTTAGTTTGTGTGAGGTTACGTATGTTCATGTTACGTTAGGCTGGATTAGGATACGGTAGCCTTGATATTTGTGCTACACATTGCTATTCAGCGGATTGCTGCTTTCTACAGTGCTCTAATACGTTCTGCTTGCTTCTGGAGAGTCAAGCAATGTTTGCTTCATCACGTTATGTTGAGTTACACTTCTTTTGTGTAGGGTAGGTGTGGTCATGTTGGGTTAGGGTATCCATCATTTTTGTGCTGTGCACTGCAATGCAGTGGGCTCCTGCGCTCCACTGTGCTCTAGTATATACTTCTTGCCTCTGGGGCGGTCAGCAATAGCGGTCTCGTCATGTTAGGTTGAGTCAGGTTACGTTTGGTTGTGTTACATTTGGCTAGGTTTGGCTACGATACTTCGTCTCTTGCGCTATACACCGATATTCGATGGGTTTCAGCACTCTCATGTGTTTTAATGTGCTCTGATCGACTCTGGGGAGGCGAACAATAACGCTCGTGGCACGTTACTTTGCGTTGGGCTGCGTTTGGTTAGGTTAAGTTTGTTTGGGTTAGCTTAGGATATCTTTGGCTTTTGCGGTGTACACTGCATTGCGATCGATTTGTGCGCTCTACTGTGCTGTAGTATATTCTGCTCGGCTCTGAGGAGGCCAGCAGCAATGGACAAGGCACGTTAGTTTGGGATATGTTACTTTCGGTTAAGTTATGTTGAGTTTCCACTGTGCTCTAGTACATTCTGCTTGTCTCTGTCGTGGCCAGAAATAGTGGTCTCGACGCGTTCGGATAAGTTATTCTACGTTTGGTCAGGATAAGTTACGACAGGTTAGTATAGTGTATCATCGATAGTTTTGTTAAGATGGCTTTGACCTTTGTGCTACACACTGCTATTCGGTAGATCTCTGCGCTTTACCGTGCTTTATCATACTCTGCTTGGCTCTGCGGACGACAGTTGCAGCTGTAGCGGTACGTTAGTCTCTTTGTTACGTTACGTTCGGCTAGGTTACGTTAGGCAAGGTTTGTCCAGGTTATCCTTGACTTTTGTGCTGCACACTGAACTTCGGTGGATTCCTGATCTCTACATTGCTCTACCATACTGCGCTCGACTCTGGTGTGGGCTGTAATGGTGGCCTCTTCACGTTAACATGAGTTAGCCAACGGTTGGTTAGGCTGAGTTTGTTCGCGTTGGGTTAGGGTAGCTTTGACATTCGTATTATACACTGTTATGCCTTGGACTTCTGCGCTCTACGGTGTTCTACCGTGTTCTGAATGGCCCTGGGGCGTCCTGCGATAGTGGTCACGTCTCGTTTTGTTGAGTTGGGCTTCGCTTGGTTAGGTTACGTTTGCCTGGGTAAGGCTTGGATGGCTTTGACTTTTCTCCTATACACTGCGAATCAATGGATCTCATCACTCTGCACTCCTGTCAGATGTTCTACTTGGCTCAGTGGAGGTAAACAATAGCGGTCGCGGCACGATTAGTTGAGTTATGTTGAGTTTGGTTATGTTACGATTGTTTACGTTAGGAGAAGATAGCCACGACTGTTGTGCTAAACACTGCTATACGATTGATTTCTACGATCTACTCTGCTATAATATGTTCAGCGTGGCTCCGTGAAGGCCAGCAATTGTGGTGTCGGCACGTTATATTTAGTCAGGCCACGTTCGGCTAGGTTACGTTAGGATATCTTCTACTTTTGTGCTTTACACTGCAATGCGGCGGAATTCGGCCCTCTACTGCGCCCTAGTATATTCCGGTTGGCTCTGCGGAGTTAAGTTAACGCTCGTGGCACGTTACTTTGCGTTGGGCTGCGTTTGGTTAGGTTAAGTTTGTTTGGGTTAGCTTAGGATATCTTTGGCTTTTGCGGTGTACACTGCATTGCGATCGATTTGTGCGCTCTACTGTGCTGTAGTATATTCTGCTCGGCTCTGAGGAGGCCAGCAGCAATGGACAAGGCACGTTAGTTTGGGATATGTTACTTTCGGTTAAGTTATGTTGAGTTAAGTTTTGTTAAGATGGCTTTGACCTTTGTGCTACACACTGCTATTCGGTAGATCTCTGCGCTTTACCGTGCTTTATCATACTCTGCTTGGCTCTGCGGACGACAGTTGCAGCTGTAGCGGTACGTTAGTCTCTTTGTTACGTTACGTTCGGCTAGGTTACGTTAGGCAAGGTTTGTCCAGGTTATCCTTGACTTTTGTGCTGCACACTGAACTTCGGTGGATTCCTGATCTCTACATTGCTCTACCATACTGCGCTCGACTCTGGTGTGGGCTGTAATGGTGGCCTCTTCACGTTAACATGAGTTAGCCAACGGTTGGTTAGGCTGAGTTTGTTCGCGTTGGGTTAGGGTAGCTTTGACATTCGTATTATACTCTGTTATGCCTTGGACTTCTGCGCTCTACGGTGTTCTACCGTGTTCTGAATGGCCCTGGGGCGTCCTGCGATAGTGGTCACGTCTCGTTTTGTTGAGTTGGGCTTCGCTTGGTTAGGTTACGTTTGCCTGGGTAAGGCTTGGATGGCTTTGACTTTTCTCCTATACACTGCGAATCAATGGATCTCATCACTCTGCACTCCTGTCAGATGTTCTACTTGGCTCAGTGGAGGTAAACAATAGCGGTCGCGGCACGATTAGTTGAGTTATGTTGAGTTTGGTTATGTTACGATTGTTTACGTTAGGAGAAGATAGCCACGACTGTTGTGCTAAACACTGCTATACGATTGATTTCTACGATCTACTCTGCTATAATATGTTCAGCGTGGCTCCGTGAAGGCCAGCAATTGTGGTGTCGGCACGTTATATTTAGTCAGGCCACGTTCGGCTAGGTTACGTTAGGATATCTTCTACTTTTGTGCTTTACACTGCAATGCGGCGGAATTCGGCCCTCTACTGCGCCCTAGTATATTCCGGTTGGCTCTGCGGAGTTAAGCCATAATGGTCTAGGCACGCTAGGTGGAGTTAAGTTACGTTTGGCTATGTTATGTTTGGCTGCGTTTGGCTAGGGGAGCTTTCACTTTAGCGCTATACACTGCTCTTCTTTGGATTTCTGCTCCCTACTCGGATCTAGTATGCTCTGCTTCGCTCTGGGGATGCAAGAAATAGTGGCCGCGACACGTTAGGTGGCGTTAGATTATGCTCGGTTAGGTTAGGTTATGTTGGGTTAGATAAGGATAGCCTTGACTTTTGTGCCCAACACTGCTATTCTGCGGACTTCTGGGCTCTACTGTGCTCTGCTATTCTCTGCTCGGCGATGCTGGGGCAGTAATAGGTGTTTCGGCGCATAAGGCTGAGATATGCTACGGTCGGTTGTATTACGTTTCGGCAGGTTAGGAGAGGATGGGATTGACTTTTGAGCTATACACTGCAATTCGGTGGATCTCTTCTCTCTACATTGCTGTGCTATACTCTGCTCGACTCTTGGTATGCCAGCAATAGTGGCCGTGGAACGGGAGGGTGAGTTATGCTACGTTTGGTCGGGTTAGGCTAGGCTAGGGCAGGGGAGAATTGCTTCGCACTTTTGCGCTATACGCTGCTATTCGGTGGATTTCTGCGCTCTACTGTACTCTAATATGCTCCACTTGGCTCTAGGGAGGCAATCAATAGTGATCTCGGCACGTTAGGTTAGTTAGATTACGTTTGTTCGGGTTAGATACGGATAGCTCTGACTTTCTTGGCATAGACTATTATTCGGTAAATTTCTGCGCACTGCTCTGCTATAATATACTCTGCTTGCCTCTGGGGAGGCCAGTAATAGTGGTCTCTGCACGTTAGGTTTTGTTAGGTTCGCTTGGGTATGTTACAATTGGTTAGTTTAGGAGAGGATAGCTTTGACTTTTGTGCTATGCACTACCATGCGGAGGATTCCTGCACTCTAATGTGCTATAACGTGTTCAACTTGGCACTGGTAAAGACAGCAATAGTGGTATCGGCGCGTTGTATCTAGCTAGGCAAAGTATGGTTCAGATAGGTTAGGTCATGTTACGTTAGTATACACACGACAATTGTGATTTACACTGCAGTGCCGCGCATTTCTGCGCACAACTGAGCTCAGGTATATTCTGGTCGGCTCTGTGGAGGGCAGCAATGGTGGTCTAGACACGTTAGGTTACGATAGGTTACGTTTGGTTAGGTTAGGCCAGGCTAATCTTAACCTTTGCGCTATAAACTGCTTTTCGGTGGATTTCTGCGCACCACTGCGATCTAATATGCTTCGCTTTGCTCCGTGCAGGCCGGAAATATTAGCCGCGGCGCGTCAGGATGAGAGAGGTTACGTTTGGCCAGGTTAGGCTCGTTTGGGTTAGGTTAGGGTAGCTTTGACTCTTCTGCTGACCACAGATATCCTAAGGACTTCTGGGCTCTACTGTGCGCTGATTGTCTCTGCGCACGCCAGGAATAGTGGTCGCTGCACGTTGGGTTGAGATATCTTACGTTCGCCTATGTGACGGTTGGTTATGTTTGGACTGGGTAGCTTTGACTCTTGTGCCATACGCAGCTGTTCGTTGGATATCTGCGCTGTATTGTGCTATATTACTTCCTGTTTAGCTCTTTAGAGACCAGCAATATAGGTCTCGGCGCTTTGGGTTGGGTCATTATACTTTTAGCTAGGTCCGGTTAGGCAAGTTTCTGTCATGGTGGCTTCGACATTCGGAATGTACACTGTTATTCGGCGGATTTCTGCGCTCTACTGTGCTCTACTATATTCTGCTTGGATCTGGCGAGGCCAGCAATACTGTTCGCGGCACGCTAGGTTTAGCTGGCTACCCTTGGTTAGTTTAGGTTAATTCAGGTATGGTTTGGATATCTTCCGCTTTTTTGCTCTACCTGAAATGCCGCGCATTTCTGGGTCCTATTGTTCTCTTGTATATTCCGCTCGTCTCTGAGGAGGCTAGCAATAGTTGTCTCGCAACGTTATTTTGAATTAGGTTGCGTTTGGTTATGTTACGTTTGGATAGGTTAGCAAGGGAGTGCTTTGTCTTTTGCACTAGACACTGCTTTTCTGTGCACTTCTGCGCCCCACAATGCACTAATACGCTCGGCGTTGCCCTGGGGAGGCCAGGAATCGAGGTCTCGGCACGCTATTTTTTGTTTGGCTTCGTTAGATTAGTTTAGGGTTGTTCATGTAGGGCTTGCGTATCTTTGACTTCCCTGCTTTACACTGCAATGCGGCGGATTTCGGTGATCCACTGAACCCTATCATATTGTGCCGTGCTCCGGGCGGCCAGCAATAGTATTCTCGCCACGTTAGTTTGAGTTATTTTGCGTTTGGTTAGGTTAGGTTAGGTCAGGTAATGCAAGGATATCGTCTTTCGTGCTATACAACGCTATTCCGTGGGTTCCTGCGCCCTCGGGTGCTATAGTATGCTGTGCTTGACTCTTTGGCGGCCAGTAATAGTGGTCTCGGCACGTTACGTTGAGTAAGTGTACGTTTGGTTGGGATAAGATTGGTTGAGTTTGGTTATGCTAGCTTTGACCTTCGTACTGTACACTGTCATTCAGTGGATTTCTGTGATCTTCTGTCCTTTGCTACACAATGCTTGGCTCTGGGGAGGCAAGAAGCAGAGGTTGCGGCACTTTGTTTTGAGCTATACTACGTTTGTTACGTTACGTTAGGTCAGTTTACTTTATGATATCTACGGCTATTGTGCAGTTGACTACAATGTGGTGGATTTCTCCGCACTACTGCGTTCTGGTACACTCCGCTTGTATCTGTTGGGGCCAGCAATAGTCTTCTCGCTATGTTAGGTTGAGTAAGACTAAGTTTGCGTATGTAACGTTTGGCCAGTTTAGGATAGGCTACTTTGACTTTTGTGCTGTTCAATGCTGTACGGTGGACTTCAGGGCTCCAATGCGATCTAATATGTTCTGCTCGGATCTGTGGGCCAGCAATATTGGCCTCGCCACGTTATGCTGTGTTACGCTAAGTTTGAATAGCTCAGGCGTGGCCGAGTTCTGTCAGGATAAGTTTGACTTTTGTGCTATACACTGCTGTCAGGTGGACTTCTGCGCTCCAGTGTGCTCTAGCTTGTTCTGCTTGGCTCTGGGGTGGTCTGCAATATTGGTCTCGCCACGTTATGATGAGTTACGCTACGTTTCAGTAGGTTAGGTAAGGCCAAGTTCTGTCAGGATATGTTTGACCATTGTGCTATACACTCCTCTCAGGTGGGCTTCTGCGCTCCAGTGTGCTCCAGCATGTTCTGATTGGCTGTGGGGTGGCCAGCAATGGTGGTCCCAGCACGTTAGTTTGAGATATGCTACGTTCGGTTATGTTACATTTGGGAGGATAGGATGGGATAGCTTTCCTGCAGTACACCCCCGGCCACGGATTTCTGCCCTCTACTACGTTCAAATGTTTCTGCTTGGGTCTATCGTGGCCAGTAATAGTTGTCTCGGCGCGGTGGGTTGAGTTAGTTTACGTTCGGCTATGTTCGGTTAGGTAAAGATCGGCCAGGTTATCCAAGACTTTCGTGCTATAAAGTGCTATTCGGTGTATTCCTGCGCTGTACTGTGTTGTACTACATTATGCTTAGCCCTGAGAATGCCAGCAATATTGTTCCCGCCAGGTTTGGTCGAGTTAGGTCATGTTTTGTTAGTTTAATTTGGTATATGTTCGTTAAGGTTAGTTCTGACTTTCGTGTTATACACTGTTGTGCGGGGATTTCTGCGCTCGACTGTGCTCTACTACAATCCGCTAGGCCCTGGCGAGGCCAGAAGCAGTGTTCGCGGCACGTCATGCTGGGTTATGCCTCGTTTGGATTGGTTAGGCTATGTCAGGTTCGGTCAGGGAGCCTACGGCCATTGTGCCATTCACTGCAATGCGGTTGATTTCTGCGCTCTAATGTGCCGTTGTACATTCTGCCTGTCTCTGTC
>NW_016908507.1:11324-20376 GCF_001483705.2 Eufriesea mexicana | reverse complement strand
GGCAAATCTAACCAAACCCTACGTAATATAGCTAAACCAAATGTGCCACGACCACTATTCCTGAACTCCGCAGAGACAAGCAGATGCTAGTACAGAAGTGCAGAGCGCAGGTTACGATCGAATAGCGGTGTATAATACACAGGTCAAAGCCACTCTAACCAAACTTAACATAACCTAACATAACCGTGCGTGACATAACTCTACCTAGCAAGACGGGACCACAGTTGCTGGCCTTCCCACAGCCAAGTAGAGCATATTAGGGTCCAGTAGAGTGCAGAAGTCCACCGAATAACTGTATATATCAAAAAAGTCATAACTATCCTCTCCTACCCTGACCAAACATATCATAACCAGGTGTAGCATAAATCAGGCTGAAGTGCCGGGACCGCTATTACTGGCCTCCCCAGAGTCGAGCGGAGCGTAGTAGAGCAATGTGGACGGTAGAAATACGACGGAGAGCCGTGTGTAGCACAAAAGCCGATGATAACCAGGACAAACATTACCTAACCTAGCACAACCGAACGTAGCATGACCCAACCAAACGTGTAGCGACCACTGTTGTTGGCGTCCCCGGAGGCACGTAAAACATGGTAGGGTATAGTAGAGCCCAGATGTCCATAGGAGAGCTGCGTTGAGCACAAAAGTCAGAAATACCCTAACCTAACCCAAGAGAGCCTTACCACACCAAACGTAATCTAACACAATCTGTCGTGCTGGGACCAGTAGTGCTGTTCTCCAAAGAGCCAAACGGAGCATAGTAGAGGAGAGTAGATCGCAGAAATAGATAGAATTGCCGTGCATAGCAGAAAAGTCGAAGACATCCTAACCTAGATATAGTTAGCATAATCTGACCAAACTTCGCGTATACCAACCTAACTTGGCGATACCACAATTACTGGCCTCTCCAGAGCCAAGAAGAACATACTAGAGGTCAGTAGAGCGCAGATGTCCGCGGCGTTTCAGTGAATAGCGCAAAAGACAAAGGTATTCTAACCTTTGGCCTAACATTACCCAAGAAAACGTTGCCTAACAAAGCATAACGTGCATAGACGTCTATTGTTGTCTTTTCCAGAGCAAAACTGAACACATCAGATCACAGTGGAGCGCCGGAATCCACCGAATAGCAGTTCACACCGCAAAAGTCAAAGCTATCCTCTACTAACCTAACCAATCGTAACATACCATGCGTAACCTACCTCATATTAACGTGTAGCTGCAGCTATTACTGGCCTCTTCACAGGTGAGCAGGGCATTGCAGAGACCAGTAGAGCAATGAAATCCACCAAACGAATGTCCTGACAAGAAAGCCAAAGCTACCCAAACCTAACTCTATCAAACATAACCTAGCCAAACGTAACCTAACACAACCCCACGCGCCGAGACCACTATTGCTGGCTACGCCGGAGCCAAGCGGTGCATATTAGAGCATAGTATAGCGCAGGAGCTCACCGCATATCAGTATACAGCGCAAAAGTCGATGCCATCCTCTCCTACGATAACTAAACGAAACATAACCAAACGAAGCCTGAATGAAACTGACGTGCCGGGACCACTATTACTGGCATCCCAGGGTCGAGCAGGGTATAGAAGAGCAATGTAGCGCGTAGAAATGCGACGAACATCGGTGTGTACCACGAAATTCGAATCATTCCGTACCTAACCTAGACTAACGTAACCTAACAGAACGTAGCCTAACTCAAACTCTCGAGCCAAGACCACTATTAGTTGCCACTCCAGTGCCGAGCAGAGTACAGTAGAGCAATGTAGAGCGTAGAAATCCACAGAATAGCAGTGTATAGCACAAAAGTCAAAGCTACCCTATCGTAAACCGATCAAAGCCTAGTAAAACGAAACTTAACCTGACCTAACCTAACATGCCAAGACCGTTATTTGTGGTCACCTCAAAGCCAGGCAGAGAATACTAAAGAACGGTTGAGCACAGAAAGCAGCCAAATATCAGTGTATAACACAAAAGCCAAATATAGAATAGCCTAATATGGCCCAACCTAACTTAACCTAACGTAGAGTAACCAATCCTAATCAGCCGAGACCTATATTGCTGGCACCCCAAGTGCAAAGCAGAACATATTACAGCACAGTAGAGCGCAGAAATCCAACGAATAGCTGTGTATAACACAAAAGTCAAGTGCCATGTTAAACAAACGTTACCTAAATCAAACTACCGTGCAATGACCGTCGTTGCTGCTCTCTCCAGAGTCGAGCAGAGTATAGCAGAGCACAGTGGGGCGAATAATCTCCAGAAGAGCAGTCTATAGCACGAAAGTCAAAGCTATTCTCTCCTAACACAGCCAAGCAAAGCATAAGCAAACGTAACGCCACCAAACATGTCGCGCCACAACCGCCATTGATGGCCTCAAGAGGGAAAAGCAGATCATTGTACAGCAAAGTAGATCGCAGAAATCCGCCGAAAAACACAGTATGCCACGAAAGTCGAAGCTATCCAAACCTAACCCAAAATAACATAACCTAAGCGAACGCAGCTTAACCCAGACTAACGTGCGGAGTCGACTATTGCTGTCCTCCCAGGAACCAAGCAGAGCATAATACAGCACAGTAGATCGCAAAAATCAGCCTAACAGCGGCGTATATCACAAAAGTCAAAGCTATTCTACCCAAACTTAAGCAAATCCAACAAAACCAAACGGAACTGGACCCAACATAACATGCCGCGACCACCACTCCTGGCGTCACCGGAGAAAAGCACGTTATGATTTTGCACAGTATGGCGCAGAAGTCCATGAAATAGCAGAGTATAGCACATAAGTCAGTGCTGTCCTAACCTAACACAACGTACCCTAACATAGCAAAACGTATTCTAACAAAGCCTAACGTGCCGCGACAATTAGTGTTGGCCTCCTTAGGGCCGAACGGAGTGTACTAGAGAAATGTAGAGCGCAGGGGTCCACCGAAGTGCAGTGTATAGCACAAAAGTCTAAGCTACCATGTCCTAACCTGAGCAAACGAACATAGCCAAACGTAGCATAACTCTACCCAACGTGCCGAGACCGCTATTGCTGGCCTCCTCAGGGACAAGCGGAACATACTAGGGCACACTATAACGCAGAATTCCACCGAATAGCAGTATACAGTACAAAAGTCAATGCTACAATATCCTAACATAACCAACCTTCACTCGACCAAACATAACACATAACATAAATCAACGCGCCGAGGCAAGTGTTTCTGGCCTCCCCAGGGCCGAGCAGAATATAGTATAGCGCAATAGAGCGCAGGATTCCACCGAATATCAGAGTATGGCACTAAGGTCACAGCAAATCTTACAGAACCAAACATAGCCTAACCTAACCAAACGTAATATATCGCAAGCTAACGTGCAGAGGCCACTATCGCTGGCCTCCCCAGAGCCGAGCAGAAAATATTACACCACAGGAAATCTCAGAGGTCCACCGACAAGAAGTGTTCAGCACGAAAGATAAAGATTCCCTGCGCAAACATAGCCTGACACCACATAACTGATAGTAACATGACTCAACGTAACGTGCCGACGCTGCCATTGCTGGCGTTCCCAGAGCCAAGATTAAAATATTGGAGCACTGTTTGGTGCAGAGATCCACCTAGTAGCAGACCATAGCGCTAAAGTCAAAACTGCCTTCTCCTAATCTAACCGAACGTAATATAAGCAAACGTAACCTACCTCAACCTAACGTGCCGCACCCACCATGGCAGTTCTCCCCAGAGCAAAGCATTACTCAATAGTGGAGAGTAGAACGCAGAAATCCATAGAATCGCAGTGTATATCAGAAAAGTCAAAGCTACCTCAACCTAACCAAAACAAACGGAACATAACCAAACCTAGCGTAACTCAACCTAAGCTGCCGAGACCGCTATTGCTGCCCTCCACAGAGCCAAGCAGGACACACTAGAGCATAGAACATCGCTGAGATCCACCTTATAACAGTGTACAGCATAAAAGTTGAAGATATCCTAACCTTACTTAGCCTAACCCAACATAACCGAACGTAACATGGCTCAATATAACCAGCCGAGACCACCATACCTGGCCGTCCCAGAGCCAAGCTGAAAGTATTAGAGCACTGTCGGGCGCAGAAGTATACCTAATATCGGGCTATAGCACTAATGTCAAAGACACATCTCCTAACCTAACCAACCGTAACATAACCGAACGTATCCTAACTCAACCTAACGTGCCGCGACATCTATTACTGGCCTCCACAGAGCCAAGCAGAACACACTAGTGGAGAGCAGAACGCAGAAATCCATAGAATCGAAGTGTATATCAGAAAAGTCGAAGCTGCCCAAACATATCCCAAACAAACAGAGCACGGCCAAGCATAGCCTTACTAAATCTAACGTGCCGAGACCGATATTGCTGCCCTTCCCAGAGCCATGCTGGGCGTACGAGAGCACAGTAGAGAGAAGAAATCCACTGAAGGGCAGTGTTCAGCACATGAGTTAACGCTATCCAGTCCAAATTAATCCCGAACCAGCGTAACCGAACGTAACGTGACTTAAAGTAACGTGCCGAAACAACGATTTCTGGCCTTCCCTTTGCCAGGCTGGAAGCATTAAAGCACTGTAGGGCGCAGAAGTCCACCTAATAGCGGGCTGTAGCACTTAACTCATGGCTATCCTCTCGTGACCTAGCCAACCGAAACGCAACCAAAACTAACACAACTTAACCTATCGTGCCGCGGCCAATATTACTGGGCACCGCAAAGCAAAGCAGAACACATTTGCGCGGAGTAGAACGCAGAAATCCACAGAATCGCAGCGTATATCTGAATAGACGAAGCTACCCACACCTAGCGCAAACAATCTGGGCACAACCAAGCATAACCTTTGTCAACCCAACGTGCCGAAACCGCTACTGCTGCCCCCTCCCGCAAACCTAGCACAACATACCAGAGCAAAGTAGAGCGCAGAACATCACCGAATAGCTGTGTACAGCAGAAAAGTTGTAGCCATCATTACCAAACGTAGCCATGCCCAACCTACCCGAACGTAACATTACTCAACATACCGTGCCGAGACTACTATTGCTGGCATTACCAGACACATGGTGAAAAGACTAGAACACTGTAGGGCGCAGAAATCCACCTAATAGCAGACTACAGCACTAAGGTCAAAGCTAACCTCTCCTAACGTAACCAGAGCCAAGGAGGACATATTAGAGCACAGAGTAGCTCTGAAACCAATCGAATAACAGTGCGTAGCGCAAAAGTGAAGGCCATCCTCGCCAAACCTAGCCTGACCTGACCTAGCCGTACGTAACGTAACACAACCAATCGTCCCACGAAATCCATTCATGGTCTCCCCAGAGTCGATTAGAGTTTAGTAGCGTAGCGAGGAGCGTAGAAATCCTTCGAATAGCAGCGTATAGCACAAAAGACAATGTCATCTTATACTAACCTGACAAAACCGAACACATCCAAACGTAACCTAACAGAACCTAACGTGCCTAGAAGAATATTGCTGGCCTCCCCGTCGCCAAGCAGTTCATGCCGGAGGAGAATGGAGCGCAGAAGTCAATAGAATGGCAGTGTATAGCCGAAAGGTCAGAGCTCACCCAAA
Organism: Eufriesea mexicana; assembly: GCF_001483705.2. Taxonomy (NCBI): domain Eukaryota; kingdom Metazoa; phylum Arthropoda; class Insecta; order Hymenoptera; family Apidae; genus Eufriesea; species Eufriesea mexicana. The sequence continues at coordinate 14,802 of NW_016908507.1, read as the reverse complement.
AACAATCCATGCTAACATAACATAGCCAAACATAACATAACGCAAACTCCCGTGCCGCTGCCACCATTTCTGTCATGCCCTGAGCATAGCAGTTCATATCAGAGCACAGTAGAGCGGAGAAATCCACGGAATATCAGTTTATAGCACAAAAGCCACAGCTGCCCTCTCCTAACATAACAAATCGTAGCATTAGCATACGTAACCGAACACAACCTAGCGCGTCGCCACCGCTACTACTTGCCTCGCCAGGGCCAAGTAGAAAATGTTAGACGATAGTAGCGCGCAAATATCCATAGACTCGCGGTGTACAGCCAAAGGTCGAGGAAACACAAACTTAACTAAAACTAACATAACACAGCCTGACACAGCCGTACTAAGAAGAACATGTCGCGAAAAGAATTGCTCAAAGCCAAGCAGATTATAGCAGAGCACAGTAGAGGGCTGGAAGCCACCGTATAACTGTGTGTAGCTGGAAAGCCAAAGACATCATAACAAAAGTTAACATAACCGTAACTAACCAAACGAAACATAACTCAACTTTTCGTGCAACGACCACTATTGCTGGCATTCCGAGATTCGAGCAGAGTATAGTAGAGCAATGTATGCTCTCCAAAAACAATCCATGCTAACATAACATAGCCAAACATAACATAACGCAAACTCCCGTGCCGCTGCCACCATTTCTGTCATGCCCTGAGCATAGCAGTTCATATCAGAGCACAGTAGAGCGGAGAAATCCACGGAATATCAGTTTATAGCACAAAAGCCACAGCTGCCCTCTCCTAACATAACAAATCGTAGCATTAGCATACGTAACCGAACACAACCTAGCGCGTCGCCACCGCTACTACTTGCCTCGCCAGGGCCAAGTAGAGAATGTTAGACGATAGTAGCGCGCAAATATCCATAGACTCGCGGTGTACAGCCAAATGTCGAGGAAACACAAACTTAACTAAAACTAACATAACAGAGCCTGACACAGCCGTACTAAGAAGAACATGTCGCGAAAAGAATTGCTGACCTCCTCAAAGCCAAGCAGATTATAGCAGAGCACAGTAGAGGGCTGGAAGCCACCGTATAACTGTGTGTAGCTGGAAAGCCAAAGACATCATAACAAAAGTTAACATAACCGTAACTAACCAAACGAAACATAACTCAACCTTTCGTGCAACGACCACTATTGCTGGCATCCCGAGATTCGAGCAGAGTATAGTAGAGCAATGTAGAACGCAGAAATCCACCGAATACCGGTGCACAGCGCAAAGGCCAAAGCTATTCTATCCCAACCATACCAAACGTAATATAAGCAGACGAAACATAACTCTGCATAACGTGTCGAGACCTCTACTGCTGGCCTCTCCAGAGCAAAGTAGAATACACCAGAGCAGAGTAGAGCGCAGAAGACCTACCAATAGCAGTGTAAAGAACATAAGTCGAAGCCATGCTTAACAAACATAACATAACCTAAGAAAGCCAAACGTTGTCTAACTCAACCAAACGTGTCGCGCCCACTGTTTCTGGCCCCCACAGAGGGGAGCAGAGCCTAGTAGAGCAATGCAGGACGCAGGGATCAGCCGAGTAGCAGTGTATAGCACAAGGGTCAAAACTATCCGTCCTAACCTTCCAAACGTAGCGTAGCCAAACGCAACTAGTCTCATCCTGACGTGCCGGGATAATTATGATGCGGAGGTCTAACGCGTTACCACATCCGGCAGAGCGCGCGCCGCCCTCCGGCGCCGCGCTTGCAGCCTCCACCTCCCTACGCGCGAGGAGCACGCGCTACGCTCGCGGGCTCTCACCGCGGCCTCCTTCTGTAGCATAACCGCCTCGCGGAAGGAGGGTACCGCACGCCACGCACCTAAGCCCTCCGTCATCCGAGCCACGACGACTGAGAGTGAAAGGTCCCTACCCACCACGCGGCACAGTACGCGGCACTCGCGAGCCCACGGCGGGCATTCCTCCAGCGTGTACTGCGCCTTGCCCCGCCCTTCCCCACAGTGATGATACCGCGTCTCACGTTCCCGCCCGATACGACACAGGTACTCCGCGAAGCACCCGTGCCCGGTTAGCACGCGTGTCAGGCGGAATGTGTGCCGGCTGCCGCTGCACCCCCATGCATACAACACGGGGAGCACAGCCTCGATCGCCCGGTGCCGCCGGCTACTCTGCTGCCTCAGCCGAGCTCGCCAGGCGGTGATCAAGGACTGTCGAAACCTTCGCCTCAACGAAACGGCCCCTTATCAGGAGCACCGCCGCCGCCAGCGTGTAGGAGACCGTAGATACGGGCCTTCCCCACCGCTTGCAGTTCGAACTGCGGGACACCCGCCTGGACCACCGCCGCCTCGTGGGATGATCGCCATCCTGGGAGCGACTCTCCGGAGGATCGTCAGACTGCGCGGACTGGCGACCAGGTCGTTCGCCCAGATCGGAGCCCCGTAAAGTGCAACCGAGCGTACGACTCCTGTGTAGAGGCGGCGCACCCTCCCGTCTGGCCCTCCAATGTTGGGAAGCAGGGGACACTCCGCCCCCGCCATACCTTCCACGCGTGGTGCCAGCGCGAGAAAATGTTCGTCGAATTTCCAGTGGCTATCGAGGATGAGTCCGAGGTATTTCATCCGGTCCCGTACATGGACCACGACGTGCCCCACGCGCATCAGGGACTTGGGCGGCTTCCCGTGGTGCCGATGGCAAAACCACATTACCTCGGTCTTCTCGGGGGAGATACACAGCCCTAGCCCCTGGATGCTGTTCGCGACGAGGGCCACGCCGCTTCCCGCGCGCAGCGTGGCCTCCTCCCAACTAGACCCGGCGGCCATCACCAGCGTGTCGTCCGCGTCAGGCTCAGGCCGCGGGGGAGGGCAGTGCGCAACACGGCGTCATACGCGAGGTCCCAGAGGAACGTCCCGAGTACCGATCCCTGTGGAACCCCGCAGTTCTTCGACTGCACGACGGTCTAGTATCGTCCGGGATACTCGATCGAGCACTCCGCCAAATAGTCGCCGACCACCGCCATCATGTATTGGGGAAACCTGTGGTACAACAGGGCACACCGGATGGAGGCCCAGGGCAGGGTGTTGAAGGCGTTCACGATATCCTCACCGACCGCCAGCACCACTTCGCCACTGTCGATGGCAGCCTCCGACAGGTTACGAACGCACGTGATGGCGTCGATCGTCGACCGGCCATGCCGGAATCCGAAATGGCTGACGCTGACATCGGGACACACGTCCGTTAAATGCTATCGGAGGCGGGCAGCTAGAACGCGCTCGAAGAGCTTTCCCGCCTCGTCGAGCAGGCATATCGGCCGATATGCCTTCGGAGAGGTCGGCGACTTCCCTAGTTTCGGGATCAGCACAACACTCGCTCTCTTCCAAAATGCCGGGAAGCGACCGGTCCTGAGGCAGCTGTCGAACAGCCGCCGCACACTGTCACCCCACGCTTCCAGAGCCAGTGCAAAGGCTCGGCCTGGGATGCCGTC
>NW_016908507.1:9747-10912 GCF_001483705.2 Eufriesea mexicana | reverse complement strand
GCGAGGAGTGACGGCAAGCATCATGGTAATGTGGAGGTGGTCGCTGAGCGCTTCCACCTCCTCCGCCACCTTCCAGCCGGTGACCCGCCGCACAGATGCCGGCAATGCGAACAAGTCCACGATAGACGTGCCGTTCCACCGAACGTAACGATTGAGCAACCGGAGATCCAACCCCGCGGCCCAATCTTGCACGACCTCTCTCCGAGCGTCTGATCGCGGGGAACCCCACGCCACGGAGTGGGCGTTGAAGTCCCCCATGCCCAGAACCGGACGAGCCGTGTGTCCAATAAGGGAACCTCCGCGCTCGTCCACGAACCCCTCGCGCGACGAGAGGCTGCGGCTGGGGGAGACGTGGCACCCCACCACGACTGCGTCGTTCCAGGAGACCGCCACGAATCCCTCACCGCTGTGAAGCAGCGTTGGCGCGGGTCTCCGCCGTAGTCCCATGACGATGATCGCCACGGAGCGGCCCCGATCCCCGAACCAACCGTCTTGATCGAGTATACGGTACGGCTCAGCGGTAACAGCCAGCCCGACACCCAGATCAATGAGCGTCTGCAGGAGCAGGTCCTGCGACGCCCGCGAATGGTTCTGGTTGGCCTGGAGCACCATGGACGACGTGAAAGTTCGGCCGTGTCCATGGCCTCCTCCTGGCCCCCCATCTTTTGGGCCGGCAGCGGGCCCGGTGCTCCGCCGGTCAGCGAGCACATCGCGGTAGCGTTCGCGGAGGCGGAATTCGCGGACGCAGCTTTCGAATTGGCGCTCGCAGGCGCCGAGGCGTACCCGGCGCCTGCTGGCGCCTGGCGAGCCTCGCAGCTTGCCTTTGGCGGGCAGCACGCCTTGCTGCCCTGACGGTGGTTGGAGGGGCGGCCGAGCACGGCGCAAACCGGGCACATGTGTGCAGGCGCACTACACACACCGGCACGGAGGCCCGCCGCGCCACACCTCAAGCAGGTGTCGCTGCGGTCCACCGCGCTTAAGCATCCGTTCCCTGTGTGACCGAACGCAAGGCAACGGAAGCACTGGAGGCGCCGTGCCTCCAAGGCTACGACACGGGCCGAAGTCCAGCCGACGCGGATCCGCCCGCAATCGACGGCCTTTCTCGCTGCCGCGAGGGAACACTGGGCACATACAGAGCCCAGCCCCGAAGCGGAAGACCGGATCA